>NC_088407.1:86038528-86095027 GCF_034236695.1 Oncorhynchus nerka
AGAAGTACACTTGTTTTCCTGTCTGTCTGTCTGCTAGAGCAGAGGAGAACAGAAGAACAGGTAAGAAAGCCACATCCATTGTCCTTGATAATTTAGCTACCAGAAGGAGTGATCATTTAGTATGGTTACCAGAAGGACTGATCATTTAGTATGGTTATAAGAGGGTGATAATTTAGTATGGTTATAAGAAGGGTGATCATTTAGTATGGTTATAAGAGGGTGATCATTTAGTATGGTTATAAGAGGGTGATCATTTAGTATGGTTATAAGAGTGATCATTTAGTATGGTTATAAGAGGGTGATTTAGTATGGTTACCAGAAGGAGTGATCATTTAGTATGGTTATAAGAGGGTGATCATTTAGTATGGTTATAAGAGGGTGATCATTTAGTATGGTTACCAGAAGGAGTGATCATTTAGTATGGTTATAAGAGGGTGATCATTTAGTATGGTTACCAGAAGGAGTGATCATTTAGTATACCAGAAGGAGTGATCATTTAGTATGGTTATAGAAGGAGTGATCATTTAGTATGGTTGATCATTTAGTATGGTTACCAGAAGGAGTGATCATTTAGTATGGTTATAAGAGGGTGATCATTTAGTATGGTTACCAGAAGGAGTGATCATTTAGTATGGTTACCAGAAGGAGTGATCATTTAGTATGGTTACCAGAAGGAGTGATCATTTAGTATGGTTACCAGAAGGAGTGATCATTTAGTATGGTTACCAGAAGGAGTGATCATTTAGTATGGTTACCAGAAGGAGTGATCATTTAGTATGGTTACCAGAAGGAGTGATCATTTAGTATGATTACCAGAAGGAGTGATCATTTAGTATGGTTACCAGAAGGAGTGATCATTTAGTATAGTTATAAGAGGGTGATCATTTAGTATGGTTATAAGAGGGTGATCATTTAGTATGGTTATAAGAGGGTGATCCTTTAGTATGGTTACCAGAAGGAGTGATCATTTAGTATGGTTACCAGAAGGAGTGATCATTTAGTATGGTTATAATAGGGTATGCTGGATATCTGTGTAAGTTAAAGCAACTTTTCTCAGGGTAAATTTCCTAAAAGGTGTTGTGATGCTGCGTTGTGATGCTGCGTTGTGATGCTGCGTTGTGATGCTGTGTTGTGTGTGTGTGTGTGTGTGTGTGTGTGTGTGTGTGTGTGTGTGTGTGTGTGTGTGTGTGTGTGTGTGTGTGTGTGTGTGTGTGTGTGTGTGTGTGTGTGTGTGTTTACTCTGCAACAGTGTCTCTGTATTAAATGCCTCTCCTGTTCCATTAACACTGGAAACCAATATAACCACGGCAATTATATTTTTGTTCCATTCCATTCCGTCATTTTGTTCTCTTAATAATAATGCCTGTTTCTGGAACAAATCAAATAGATAATGTCAATGTCAGAGGATACGATACAAACAAACACATAAACAGTCATTAGAACAATTATTGATTTCACACTTTGGAAAACATTTGGAGTGCCAGGTAGTTATGGTACAACAGACAACAGGCAGTCACATCTCTTAGGAAACATTTATAGTGCCAGCTAGTTATTTTACAACAGACATGGGTAGACACAACTCTAAGGAAACATTTGGAATGCATGCTAGTTATGGTAGGGGCAGTCACAACTCTAGGGAAACATTTGTAGTGCTAGCTAGTTATGGTACAACCAACTTGTTCAGTCACAACTCTTAGGAAACATGTGTAGTGCTAGCTAGTTATGGTACAACCAACTTGTTCAGTCACAACTCTAGGGAAACATTTGTAGTGCTAGCTAGTTATGGTACAACCAACTTGTTCAGTCACAACTCTAAGGAAACATTTGGAATGCATGCTAGTTATGGTAGGGGCAGTCACAACTCTAGGGAAACATTTGTAGTGCTAGCTAGTTATGGTACAACCAACTTGTTCAGTCACAACTCTAAGGAAACATTTGGAATGCATGCTAGTTATGGTACAACCAACTTGTTCAGTCACAACTCTAGGGAAACATTTGTAGTGCTAGCTAGTTACGGTACAACCAACTTGTTCAGTCACAACTCTTAGGAAACATTTGTAGTGCTAGCTAGTTATGGTAGGGGCAGTCACAACTCTAGGGAAACATTTGTAGTGCTAGCTAGTTACGGTACAACCAACTTGTTCAGTCACAACTCTTAGGAAACATTTGGAATGCATGCTAGTTATGGTAGGGGCAGTCACAACTCTAGGGAAACATTTGTAGTGCTAGCTAGTTACGGTACAACAGACATGGGCAGCGAAAACTCTAGTGAAACAATTGGAGTGCATGCTAGTTATGGTAGGGGCAGCCACAACTCTAGGGAAACATTTGTAGTGCTAGCTAGTTACGGTACAACAGACAAGGGCAGTGAAAACTCTAGTGAAACAATTGGAGTGCATGCTAGTTATGGTAGGGGCAGCCACAACTCTAGGGAAACATTTGTAGTGCTAGCTAGTTACGGTACAACAGACATGGGCAGCGAAAACTCTAGTGAAACAATTGGAGTGCCAGGAAGTTATTTTACAACAGACAGGGGCAGCAACATATCTTTGGAAACATTTGTAGTGCCAGCTTGTAATGGTACAACAGACATGGGCAGCCACAACTCTTAGGAAACATTTGGAATGCCAGTTAGTTAAATTACAACAAACAGGGTCATCCACAATTCTTAACCTTTCTGGTGCAGGCGTTCCGCGAGCGACCCACCTTGACAACATCCAGTGAAATTGCGGATAGCCAAATTCAAAATACAGAAATAGTCATAATAAACTTTTAAAAAAATATGAGGGTTATACATCGGCTTAAATATTAACTTCTTGTTAATCCAGCCACTTTGTCAGATTTCAAAAAGGCTTCACGGCGAAAACATACCATGCGATTATCTGAGGACAGCGCCCCGCTTGCAAAAGCAAACAAACATTTTCCAACCAAGTAGAGGAGTCACGAAAGTCAGAAATAGCGATAAAATGAATAACTTACCTTTGAAACTCTTCATCTGGTTGCAGTCACAAGAGTCCCAGCTACATAACAAATGTTTGTTTTGTTCGATAAAGTCCCTCAGGTTGTCAATTGTCTAAATAATCGACAAGATTTCAATCGGACAATAGCGTCTTCAATTGAAAGGAAAAACAACAAAGTGCTTGCAAACCAGCTTCCTCAGTCCACTGACAGAAAGGTCTCATTCCTGAAACACTGTCTAAAGACTGTTGACATCTAGTGGAAGCCATTGGAAATGCAATCTGGGTCCTAACCCATTAGATTCTCTATAGGCATTCAATTGAAAACTACCCACATCAAAAAAATCCCACTTCCTGGATGTATTTTCCTCAGGTTTTCACCAGCCATATCAGTTCTGTTATACTCACATACATTATTTTAACAGTTTTGGAACCTATAGAGTTTTTCTCTATCTACATATCCTAGCTCCTCGAAACACTGCCCCCAAGCCATAGCAAGTTTTAAGAAACATTTGTTGCGCCATCTAGGCATGGTATAACAGACAGGAGCAGCCCAAACTCCAGGAAGCATTTGGAGTACCAGCTAGGTATGGTATAACAGACATGGGCAGCAAAAACTCCAGGGAAGCATTTGGAGTACCAGCTAGGTATGGTACAACAGACAGCAGCAGCCACATCCTTAGGTAGACATTTGTGGTGCCAGCTAGTTCTTTAACAACAGACATTTGGAGCCACAAATTCAGTGACACATTTGGAGTGCCAACATTAGACAGGTGCTAAACTAAGGAACCTGGGACTAAACACCTCCCTCTGCAACTGGATCCTGGACTTCCTGACGGGCCGCCCCCAGGTCGTGAGGGTAGGTAGCAACACATCTGCCACGCTGATCCTCAACACTGGAGCTCCCCAGGCGTGCGTGCTCAGTCCCCTCCTGTACTCCCTGTTCACCCACGATGGCATGGCCAGGCACGACTCCAACACCATCATTTTGTTTGCAGATGACACAACAGTGGTAGGCCTGATCACCGACAACGACGAGACAGCCTATAGGGAGGAGGTCAGAGACCTGGCCGGGTGGAGCCAGAATAACAACCTATCCCTCAACGTAACCAAGACTAAGCAGATGATTGTGGACTACAGGAAAAGGAGGACCGAGCACGCCCCCATTCTCATCGACAGTGCTGTAGTGGAGCAGGTTGAGAGCTTCAAGTACCTTGGTGTCCACATCAACAACAAACTAGAATGTTCCAAACACACCTAGACAGTCGTGAAGAGGGCAAGAAAAAGCCTATTTCCCCTCAGGAAACTAAAAAGATTTGGCATGGGTCCTGAGATCATCAAAAGGTTCTACAGCTGCAACATTGAGAGCATCCTGACCAGTTGCATCACTGCCTGGTACGGCAATTGCTTTGCCTCCGACCGCAAGGCACTTCAGAGGGTAGTGCGTACCGCCCAGTACATCACTGGGGCAAAGCTGCCTGCCATCCAGGACCTCTACGCCAGGCGGTGTCAGAGGAAGGCGCTAAAAATTGTCAAAGACCCCAGCCACCCTAGTCATTGACTGTTCTCTCTACTACTGCATGGAAATCGGTACCGGAGTGCCAAGTCTAGGACCAAAAGGCTTCTCAAGATTTTTTACCCCCAAGCCAAGACTTAAGACTCCTGACTATTTGCATTGTGTGCCAGCCCCCCAACCCCTCTTCTACGCTGCTGCAACTCCCTGTTTATCATGTATGCATAGTCACTTTAAATATACATTCATACTACCTCAATTGGCCTCAATTGGCCCGACCAACCAGTGCTCCCGCACAGTGGCTAACCGGGCTATCTGCATTGTGTCCCACCACCAGCCAACCCCTCTTTTTACGCTACTGCTACTCTCTGTTCATCATATATGAAAAGTCACTTTAACCATTTCTACATGTACATACTACCTCAATCAGCCTGACTAACCGGTGTCTGTATATAGCCCTGCTACTGTTGTTTTATTTCTTTACTTACCTACACACACACACACACACACACACACACACACACACACACACACACACACACACACACACACACACACACACACACACACACACACACACAGAAACAAACACACACAAACACACACACACACACACACATCCCTTTTTCGAAATTATTGGTTAGAGCCTGTAAGTAAGCATTTCACTGTAATTCGGCGCACAAATACACTTTCATTTGATTTGAGAAAGGGTCAGCCACCACTCTAGGGAAACATTTATAGTGCCAGCTAGTTACTGTACAAAATACAGGTGCAGCCACAACATCTCTTAGGAAACATTTAGAGAGACAGCTCGTTATGTTATAACAGACATGGGCTGCCACAACTCTTAGGAAACATTTAGAGAGACAGCTCGTTATGTTATAACAGACATGGGCTGCCACAACTCTTAGGACACATTTAGAGAGACAGCTCGTTATGTTATAACAGACAGGGGCTGCCACAGCTCTTAGGAAACATTTAGAGAGACAGCTCTTTATGTTATAACAGACATGGGCTGCCACAACTCTTAGGAAACATTTAGAGAGACAGCTCGTTATGTTATAACAGACATGGGCTGCCACAACTCTTAGGAAACATTTAGAGAGACAGCTCGTTATGTTATAACAGACATGGGCTGCCACAACTCTTAGGAAACATTTAGAGAGACAGCTCGTTATGTTATAACAGACATGGGCTGCCACAACTCTTAGGAAACATTTAGAGAGACAGCTCGTTATGTTATAACAGACAGGGGCTGCCACAGCTCTTAGGAAACATTTAGAGAGACAGCTCGTTATGTTATAACAGACAGGGGCTGCCACAGCTCTTAGGAAACATTTAGAGAGACAGCTCGTTATGTTATAACAGACAGGGGCTGCCACAGTTCTTAGGAAACATTTGGAGAGCCAGCTCATTTTGTTACAACAGACATGGGCAGCCACAACTCTAGAAAATCATGAATACCTCCAGCTAGTTATGATACAACAAGCATGGTCAGCCACAACTCTAGAAAATCATGAATACCTCCAGCTAGTTATGATGCAACAAACAGGGGCAGCCACAACTCTAGAAAAGCATGAATACCTCCAGCTAGTTATGATACAACAGACATGGTCAGCCACAACTCTAGAAAAGCATGAATACCTCCAGCTAGTTATGATACAACAGACATGTTCAGCCACAACTCTAGAAAAGCATGAATACCTCCAGCTAGTTATAATACAACAGACATGGTCAGCCACAACTCTAGAAAAGCATGAATACCTCCAGCTAGTTATGATACAACAGACATGGTCAGCCACAACTCTAGAAAAGCATGAATACCTCCAGCTAGTTATGATACAACAGACATGGTCAGCCACAACTCTAGAAAAGCATGAATACCTCCAGCTAGTTATGATACAACAGACATGGTCAGCCACAACTCTAGAAAAGCATGAATACCTCCAGCTAGTTATGATACAACAGACATGGTCAGTCACAACTCTAGAAAAGCATGAATACCTCCAGTAGTTATGATGCAACAGACATGGTCAGCCACAACTCTAGAAAAGCATGAATACCTCCAGCTAGTTATGATACAACAGACATGGTCAGCCACAACTCTAGAAAAGCATGAATACCTCCAGCTAGTTATGATACAACAGACATGGTCAGCCACAACTCTAGAAAAGCATGAATACCTACAGCTAGTTATGATACAACAGACATGGTCAGTCACAACTCTAGAAAAGCATGAATACCTCCAGGTAGTTATGATGCAACAGACATGGTCAGCCACAACTCTAGAAAAGCATGAATACCTCCAGCTAGTTATGATACAACAGACATGGTCAGCCACAACTCTAGAAAAGCATGAATACCTCCAGCTAGTTATGATACAACAGACATGGTCAGCCACAACTCTAGAAAAGCATGAATACCTCCAGCTAGTTATGATGCAACAGACATGGTCAGCCACAACTCTAGAAAAGCATGAATACCTCCAGCTAGTTATGATGCAACAGACATGGGCAGCCACAACTCTAGAAAAGCATGAATACCTCCAGCTAGTTATGATGCAACAGACATGGTCAGCCACAACTCTAGAAAAGCATGAATACCTCCAGCTAGTTATGATGCAACAAACAGGGGCAGCCACAACTCTAGAAAAGCATGAATACCTCCAGCTAGTTATGATGCAACAGACATGGTCAGCCACAACTCTAGAAAAGCATGAATACCTCCAGCTAGTTATGATACAACAGACATGGTCAGCCACAACTCTAGAAAAGCATGAATACCTCCAGCTAGTTATGATACAACAGACATGTTCAGCCACAACTCTAGAAAAGCATGAATACCTCCAGCTAGTTATAATACAACAGACATGGTCAGCCACAACTCTAGAAAAGCATGAATACCTCCAGCTAGTTATGATACAACAGACATGGTCAGCCACAACTCTAGAAAAGCATGAATACCTCCAGCTAGTTATGATACAACAGACATGGTCAGCCACAACTCTAGAAAAGCATGAATACCTCCAGCTAGTTATGATACAACAGACATGGTCAGCCACAACTCTAGAAAAGCATGAATACCTCCAGCTAGTTATGATACAACAGACATGGTCAGTCACAACTCTAGAAAAGCATGAATACCTCCAGGTAGTTATGATGCAACAGACATGGTCAGCCACAACTCTAGAAAAGCATGAATACCTCCAGCTAGTTATGATGCAACAAACAGGGGCAGCCACAACTCTAGAAAAGCATGAATACCTCCAGCTAGTTATGATGCAACAGACATGGTCAGCCACAACTCTAGAAAAGCATGAATACCTCCAGCTAGTTATGATGCAACAAACAGGGGCAGCCACAACTCTAGAAAAGCATGAATACCTCCAGCTAGTTATGATGCAACAGACATGGTCAGCCACAACTCTAGAAAGCATGAATACCTCCAGCTAGTTATGATACAACAAACATGGGCAGCCACAACTCTAGGGAAACATTTGGTGTGCTAAATCAGTTACAACAGACACAGGCATCAACATCTCTTAAGAAACATTTAGAGTGCCAGCTAGTTATGGTACAACAGACAGGGGCAGCCACAACTCTAGGGAAACATTTGTAGATCCAAATAGTAATGTACAACAGACATTAGCATCCAAAACTCTAGGGCAACATTTGAATTGCCAGCTAGCTGTGGTACAACAGAAATGGGCAGCCACAACTCTTAGCAAAGATTTGGAGAGTGAGCTTGTTTTCCTCTCTAGGCTAGGGGATGGTATTTTCAAGTCCGGATGAAAAGTGTGCCCAAAGTAAACTGCCTGCTACTCAGGCCCAGAAGCTAGGATATGCATATTATTAGTAGATTTGGATAGAAAACACTCTGAAGTTTCTAAAACTGTTTGAATGATGTCTTTGAGTATAACAGAACCTATTTGGCAGGCGAAAGCCCGAGGACAAACCATCCAGGAATTGTTTTTGTCACTCTTTTTTCAATGGGGTTTCTATGTGGATCTAGATTTCTAAAGGACTTGCTTGCAGTTCCTATCGCTTCCACTGGATGTCAAGTCTTTAGAAATTGTTTTTTCCTTTGAGAAATGAAGTATGGCTGTTCAGAACGAGGGTCGAGTCTAGTGTACTGTTGTGGTTGGGGCACGTGACCTGAAAGTTCGCTCCAGGTTGTTTTGATCCGCTATTGAATGCAGGTTATCCCGTCTTAAATTTAATCGATTATTTACGTTAAAAAATACCTAAAGATGTATTAGGAAAGTTGTTTGAAATGTTTGGACAAAGATTACAGGTAACTTATTAGATATTTTGTAGTCACGTTACGCGAGTTGGAACCGGTCTTTTTCTGGATCAAACACGCCAAATAAATGGACATTTTGCAGTTATAAGGACTGAATTAATCGAACAAAAGGACGATTTGGGATGTTTATGGGACATATTGGAGTGCCAACAGAAGAAGCTCTTCAAAGGTAAGGCATGAATTATATCGTTATTTCTGAGTTTTGTGTCGCTCCTGGTGGGATGAAATATGATTGTCTGTGTTTGTTTGATGGGGTGCTGTCCTCAGATAATCGCATGGTTTGCTTTCGCCGTAAAGTCTATTTGAAATCTGACACCGTGGCTGGATTAATAAGAAGTTAAGCTTCATTGTGACATATTGCATGTGTACTTTCAAGAATGTTAAATATTTACAATTCTGTAGTTTGAATTTGGGCACTGCACTTTCACTGGATGTTGGTCAGGTGGGACAGTAGCATCCCATCTAGCCTAGGTACAGCAGAAAGTTGCAGCCGCAACTCTCGGGAAACATTTGGAGTGCCATCTAGTTAAGGTACAACAGACAGGGGTAGCCACATCTCTAAGTAAACATTTGGAGTGACATCTAGTTAAGGTACAACAGACAGAGGCAGCCACATCTCTTAGGAAACATTTGGAGTGCCAGGTAGTTATGGTACAACAGACAGGTGCAGCCAGAACTCTAGGGAAACATTTCAGTAGGTCGTATGATTGAGTGTAGTCTGGCCCAGGAGTGTGAGGGTGAACGGAAAGGCTCTGGAGCAACGAACCACCCTTGCTGTCTCTGCCTGGCCGGTTCCCCTCTCTCCACTGGGATTCTCTGCCTCTAACCCTATTACAGGGGCTGAGTCACTGGCTTACTGGTGCTCTTCCATGCCGTCCCTAGGAGGGGTGCGTCACTTGAGTGGGTTGTGTCGCTGACGTGATCTTCCTGTCTGGGTTGGCGCCCCCCTTGGGTTGTGCCGTGGCAGAGATCTTTATGGGCTATACTCGGCCTTGTCTCAAGATGGTAGGTTGGTGGTTGAAGATATCCCTCTAGTGGTGTGGGGGCTGTGCTTTGGCAAAGTCGGTGGGGTTATATCCTACCTGTTTGGCCCTTTCCGGGGGTATCATCAGATGGGGCCACAGTGTCTCCTGACCCCTCCTGTCTCAGCCTCCAGCATTTATGCTGCAGTAGTTTATGTGTCGGGGGGCTAGGGTCAGTCTGTTATGTCTGGAGTACTTCTCCTGTCTTTTCCGGTGTCCTGTGTGAATTTAAGTATGCTCTCTCTAATTCTCTCTTTCTATCTTTCTTTTTTTCTCTCTCTCTGAGGACCTGAGCCCTAGGACCATGTCTCAGGACTATCTGGCCTGATGACTCCTTGCTGCCCCCAGTCCACCTGGCCGTGCTGCTGCTCCAGTTTCAACTGTTCTGCCTGCGGCTATGGAACCCTGACCTGTTCACCGGACGTGCTACCTGTCCCAGACCTGCTGTTTTCAACTCTCTTGAGACAGCAGGAGCGGTAGAGATACTCTGAATGATCGGCTATGAAAAGCTAACTGACATTTACTCCTGAGGTGCTGACTTGTTCCACCCTCCACAACTACTGTGATTATTATTATTTGACCATGTTGGTCATTTATGAACATTTGAAAATCTTGGCCATGTTCTGTTATAATCTCCACCCAGCACAGCCAGAAGAGGACTGGCCACCCCTCATAGCCTGGTTCCTCTCTAGGTTTCTTCCTAGGTTTTGACCTTTCTAGGGAGGTTTTCCAAGCCACCGTGCTTCTACACCTGCATTGCTTGCTGTTTGGGGTGTTTCAGGCTGGGTTTCTGTACAGCACTTTGAGATATCAGCTGATGTAAGACGGGCTATATAAATAAATACATGTTATTTGATACAACCGACAGATGCATCCACAAACATTTGTAGTGCCAGCTAGATAAGGTATAACAGACATGGACAGTCACAACTCTTAGGAAACATTTGTACTGACAGCTAGTTCTGGTACAACAGACAGGGTAAGTCACAACTCTTAGGAAACATTTAGAGCCAGCTAGTTCTGGTAAAACAGACAGGGTAAGTCACAACTCTTAGGAAACATTTAGAGCCAGGTAGTTCTGGTACAACAGACAGGGTAAGTCACCAAGAGAGACAGATGAAAAGAAAATGAATTAAAGTGAAAGGAAACCGATAGAGATGTAGGGAAGACAGGAAGTGAAAATAGAGACAAAAAAAGATGAACATGATAGCTGGCTGTATGTCCAAGCTGCAATCATCTACTATTACAGACAGAAAAACAAATGACTGTTATTCCCGTGATAGACATTTAATTATTGAAACATCATTTGAATAATACCAAATCATTTTTTGTATTGACTTTTTTTTCTCACAAAAATAAGATTTGAAACAGTTGTCCCGTGTTGCTTAGTTGGTAGAGCATGCTTGCAATGCCAGCTGGGATTTTGTTATTGTGGCGTGATTCTGGGTTTGATTCCCATGTAGGACCTGTGTGAAGATGTATGCACTCACTATGGTAAGCTGCTCTGTATAAGAACGTCTGCTAAATAAATGACTCGTATTTTTAATTGTAAACATTGATTACAAAATCATATCATTAAATAATGTTGTATTTTGTGTATTTATATTACTGGCCGTGACCCCGTGACCCTACTCTCCGAGGGTGTCTTAGCGGGAGTTGGGAAATGAAGAAAAATACATTTACAATTCACACTTGCATATTAATACACACTTGTACATGTGTGAAATAGCTAAAAAATATAATCACACACCAAATAACTATTATTACTATTATTATTATCATTATTACTACCATTATTGTTATTATTATTGAACTATTGTAACGGCTGTCTTGGGAAGAAGGAGAGGACCAAAGCGCAGCGTGGTAAATGTTCATCTTATTTAATGAAAAAACTGAACACTGAATAACAAAACAACAAAGAAACAACTGAAACAGTTCTGTCAGTGCAGACACACAAAGACTGAAAATAGCCACCCACCAAAACACAATAGAAAACAGGCTACCTAAATATGGTTCTCAATCAGGGGAAAACGATTGACAGCTGCCTCTGATTGAGAACCATACCAGGTCAAACAGAGAAATAGAAAATCATAGAAAAACTAACATAGACAACCCACCCAAACTCACTCCCTGACCATACTAAAACAAAAGACAAAACCAAGGAACTATCAGAACGTGACAACTATATTTAAACAATGTCAATTCATTATTCAAAATGTCTGATGAAGCCTAGCACTTGATCATTGAATGACAATGCAGCCAATTAATTACTTAAATCATTACAGTTCATTAATTACGGAGCTGCGCTAAAAACAAAATGAGATATTCTGGACTTTAGAAGCCTGACCTGTCATTCTTGGAAAAAGGGACCTATTGAGGAAAGTAGACCTTTAAAAAATGCTACACAGAGAACACAGCCCTGATGTCTCTGGTATTTTGAGTATAAAAAGTGCTACACAGGGAACACAGCCCTGATGTCTCTGGTATTTTGAGTTTAAAAAGTGCTACACAGGGAACACAGCCCTGATGTCTCTGGTATTTTGAGTTTAAAAAGTGCCACACAGAGAACACAGCCCTGATGTCTCTGGTATTTTGAGTTTAAAAAGTGCCACACAGAGAACACAGCCCTGATGTCTCTGGTATTTTGAGTTTAAAAAGTGCTACACAGGGAACACAGCCCTGATGTCTCTGGTATTTTGAGTTTAAAAAGTGCTACACAGGGAACACAGCCCTAGTGTCTGTACTATATTGGAGTTGATTTGCTCGAAAGGTTAGGCCCGGCCATGTGTGTTTGTGTAGTTTAATAGTGTGGGGATTGGGATGGGGAGTTGGCGACAGTCACCCCCCCAAGAGAGAGACAAGGGCAGACTGGCACGAGGCGATAACAACCATCTTATTCTGGGTCACAGCTGTAAACCTCTGACACACACACACACACACACATACATATACACGCACGCACGCACGCACGCACGCACGCACGCACGCACGCACGCACGCACGCACGCACGCACACACACACACACACACACACACACACACACACACACACACACACACACACACACACACACACACAGCTATGACTGTATAGCGTAAATAGTGTCTCTCTCTCTCTCTCTCTTTCCAGACCAAGGTAGATCTTAGGTTCTAAACAGCAGGGTAAAATACTGACGGACAACTTTAAAACATCCACCCAAGTTTATTCACCCAAAGGGTTGGGCACCTGAACAGACAAAAACATTTTTTTTTTAACACAAGTACTGGTATTTAACCTTTTCTCTTATTCTGAGCCTCCACCTATACATCTGAACAGCCAATACATATCTGTTGCTAGACAGGACTCGAGTCATATCTGTTCTTCCTCACTTCATCTGATTTGGCCTCGGCCCCAAATTCTTCGCTCGTCCCCATAGGATCCCTGGCGTCTAACAATAGCTTATCCTGACAGAATTGAAACGTTCTACATTCCCCTTTCTCCCTCAGTGACACGAATAAGGATACGATATATTTTTCAGTTTAGAACTCAGAACCCATCACAGAGTACCTACAGTACATGAGGAAATGGTTAAAGTGACTATTCATATATGATGAACAGAGAGTAGCAGTAGCATAAAAGAGGGGTTGGCGGGTGGTGGGACACAATGCAGATAGCCCGGTTAGACACTGTGCGGGAGCACTGGTTGGTCGGGCTTGGCGGTAAGCCTTGAGAAGCCTTTTGGTCCTAGACTTGGCACTCCGGTACCGCTTTCCATGCAGTAGTAGAGAGAACAGTCTATGGCTAGGGTGGCTGGGGTCTGTGACAATTTTTAGCGCCTTCCTCTGACACCGCCTGGTGTAGAGGTCCTGGATGGCAGGCAGCTTTGCCCCAGTGATGTACTGGGCGGTACGCACTACCCTCTGAAGTGCCTTGCGGTCGGAGGCAAAGCAATTGCCGTACCAGGCAGTGATGCAACTGGTCAGGATGCTCTCGATGTTGCAGCTGTAGAACCTTTTGATGATCTCAGGACCCCATGCCAAATCTTTTTAGTTTCGTGAGGGAAAATAGGCTTTTTTCTTGCCCTCTTCCTCATTTTCCTGTAGCCCACAATCATCTCCTTAGTCTTGGTTACGTTGAGGGATAGGTTGTTATTCTGGCTCCACCCGGCCAGGACTCTGACCTCCTCCCTATAGGCTGTCTCGTCGTTGTCGGTGATCAGGCCTACCACTGTTGTGTCATCTGCAAACAAAATGATGGTGTTGGAGTCGTGCCTGGCCATGCCATCGTGGGTGAACAGGGAGTACAGGATGGAACTGAGCATGCACACCTGGGGAGCTCCAGTGTTGAGGATCAGCGTGGCAGATGTGTTGCTACCTACCCTTACCACCTGGGGGCAGCTCGTGAGGAAGTCCAGGATCCAGTTGCAGAGGGAGGTGTTTAGTCCTAGGTTCGGATGAGCTTTGAGGGTAATTTGGTGTTGAACGCTGAGCTGTAGTCAATGAATAGCATTAAAATGATCTCCAGCAATTGTTGCAACCCCTATTACTAGCCTGTTCAACCTCTCTTTCGTGTCATCTGAGATTCCCGAAGATTGGAAAGCAGCTGCGGTCATCGACCTCTTCAAAGGGGAGGGGGGGCACTCTAGACCCAAATTGCTATAGACCTATATCTATCCTACCCTGCCTTTCTAAGGTCTTCAAAAGACAAGTCAACAAACAGATTACCAACCATTTCGAATCTCACCATACCTTCTCTGCTATGCAATCTGGTTTCAGAGCTGGTCATGGGTGCACCTCAGCCACCCTCAAGGTCCTAAACAATATCATAACCCCCATCGATAAGAAACAATACTGTGCAGCTGTATTCATTGACTTGGTCAAGGCTTTCGACTCTGTCAATCACCACATTCTTATCGGCAGACTCAACAGCCTTGGTCTCTCAAATGATTGCCTCGCCTGGTTCACCAACTTCTTCCCTGATAGAATTCAGTGTGTCAAATCAGAGGGTCTGTTGTCCGGGCCTCTGGCAGTCTCTACGGGGGCCACAGGGTTAAATTCTTGGGCCGACTCTCTTCTCTGTATACATCAATGATGTTTCTCTTGCTGCTGGTGAGTCTCTGATCCACCTCTACGCAGACGACACCATTCTGTATACTTCTGGCCCTTCTTTGGACACTGTGTTAGCAACCCTCAGACGAGCCTCAATGCCATACAACTCTCCTTCAATGGAGTCCAACTGCTCTTAAATACAAGTTAAACTAAATGCATGCTTTTCAACCGATCGCTGCCTGCATCAGCCCTCCCGTCCAGCATCACTACTCTGGACGGTTCTGTCACCAAAGCCCCATATACTACCCACCACTGCGACCTGTACGCTCTTGTTGGATGGCCCTCGCTTCATACTCGTCGCCAAACCCACTGGCTCCAGGTCATCTACAAGACCCTGCTAGGTAAAGTCCCCCCTTATCTCAGCTCGCTGGTCACCATAGCAGCACCCACCCGTAGCACGCGCTCCAGCAGGTATATCTCTCTGGTCACCCCCACAACCAATTCTTCCTTTGGCCGCCTCTCCTTCCAGTTCTCTGTTGCCAATGACTGGAACAAACTACTAAAATCTCTGAACCTGGAAACACTTATCTCCCTCACTAACTTTAAGCACCAGCTGTCAGAGCAGCTCACAGATTACTGCACCTGTACATCGCCCATCTATAATTTAGCCCAAACAACTACCTTTCCCCTACTGTATTTATTTATTTTGCTCCTTTGCACCTGAAGTATAATTACAGTCATTTCATAAGTGTCAAAGGCTTTTATTGACAATTACATGAAGCTGATACAAAGAGACAATATTTGCAGTGTTGACCCTTCTTTTTTAAGACCTCTGCAATACGCCCTGGCATGCTGTCAATTAACTTCTGGGCCACATCCTGACTTATGGCAGCTCATTCTTGCATGATCAATGCTTGGAGTTTGTCAGAATTTGTGGGGTTTTGTTTGTCCAACACCACTTGAGGATTGACCACAAGTTCTCAATGGGATTAAGGTCCTCAGAGTTTCCTGGCCATGGACCTATCAATGTTTTGTTCCCCGAGCCACTTAGTTATCACTTTTGCCTTATGGCAAGGTGCTCCATCATGCTGGAAAAGGCATTGTTCGTCACCAAACTGTTCCTGGATGGTTGGGAGAAGTTGCTCTCGGAGGATGTGTTGGTACCATTCTTTAATCATGGCTGTGTTTTTAGGCAAAATTGTGAGTGAGCCCACTCCCTTGGCTGAGAAGCAACCCCACACATGAATGGTCTCAGGACACTTTACTGTTGGCATGACACATGACTGATGGTAGCGCTCACCTTGTCTTCTCCGGGACAAGCTTTTTTCCGGATGCCCCAAACAATCGGAAAGGGGATTCATCAGAGCAAATGACTTTACCCCAGTCCTCAGCAGTCCAATACCTGTACCTTTTGCAGAATATCAGTCTGTCCATGATGTTTGTCCTGGAGAGAAGTGGCTTCTTTGCTGCCCTTCTTGACACCAGGCCATCCTCCAAAAGGCTTCGCCTCACTGTGCGTGCAGATGCACTCACACCTACCTGCTGCCATTCATGAGCAAGCTCTGTACTGGTGATGCCCCGATCCCACTGTTGAATAAACTTTAGGAGACGGTCCTGGTGCTTGCTAGACTTTCTTGGGTGCCCTGAAGCCTTCTTTACAACAATTGAACCGCTCTCCTTGAAGTTCTTGATGATCCTATAAATGGTTGATTTAGGTGCAATCTCACTGGCAGCGATATCCTTGCATGTGAAGCCCTATTTGTGCAAAGCAATGATGTCGGCACATTTTTCCTTGCAGGTAACAATGGTTGACAGAGGAAGAACAATGATCCCAAGCACCACCCTCCTTTTGAAGCTTCCAGTCTGTTATTAGAACTCAATCATCCTGACAGAGTGATCTCCAGCCTTGTCCTCCTCAACACTCATACACCTGTGTTATCGAGAGAATCACTAACATGATGTCAGCTGGTCCTTTTGTGGCAGGGCTGAAATCCAGTGGAAATGTTTTGGGGGCATTCAGTTAATTTCCATGGCAAAGAGGGACTTTGCAATTAATTGCATTTCATCTGATCACTCTTCAAACATTCTGGAGTATATGCAAATTGCCATCATACAAACTGAGCCAGCAGACTTTGTGAAAATTAATATTTGTGTCATTCTCAAAACTTTTGGCCACGACTGTACAACATTTCTTAATCCAGGCACTTGTCATCTCTCGTCTGAAGTACTGCAACTCTCTGTTGGCTGGGCTCCTCACTTATTCATCCAGAATCAGAAGCCCACATGGTGTTCAACCTTCCCATGTTCTCCCATGTCACCCTGCTCCGTAGCGCCACTGGCTTCCAGTCAAAGCCCGCCTGCATTACAGGACGGGCAGCGTCGTCCGGGTTACGGTTTGGCCCAGCGTCGTCCGGGTTACGGTTTGGCCCAGCGTCGTCCGGGTTACGGTTTGGCCCAGCGTCATCCGGGTTACGGTTTGGCCCGGGGTAGGCCATCATGTTAAATAAGAATTTGTTCTTAATTAACTGACATGCCTATTTAAATAAAGGTTCAATTAAAAAATACTTGCCTACGTAGCAGCAAGGGGAACTGCCCCTCCCTACCTTCAGGCTATGCTCAAACCCTACACCCCAACCCGTGCACACTGTTCTGGTCTCATGGCCACTTGTCTTTTACTGCCGTCAAGAAGAATGTACGAACTACGACTATAATACGTGGTTGTCTCAACTAGCTATTTTAAGGTGAATGCACTAACTGTAAGTCGTTATGGATAAGAGCGTCTGCTAAATGACTAAAACGTCAAATGTAAATTTTAGTACTATGACCTTCAGTTTGCTGAAGGTTACACATGATCCTCTCTCTGCTAACACAGCTGCCTGCTGTTTCTTCACAAAATATATGTATCTTAACCACACTGACATGGAATAATTAAGGGTACAGAAAAAAGGAGGAGAATTCTTGCCGTTGTTTTGATTTGTGTCTATTTAAACTCCTCGTCACTTTCCCTTTTCTATATTCTACATTCTATTTTCTGACACAGACACACACACAAAGGCTCTCTCTCTCTCTCTCTCTCTCTCTCTCTCTCTCTCTCTCTCTTTTCTCTCTCTCTCTCTCTCTCTCTCTTTCTCTTTCTCTCTCTCTCTGTCTCTCTCTTTCTCTCTCTCTCTCTCTCTCTCTCTCTCTCTCTCTCTCTCTCTCTCTCTCTCTCTCTCTCTCTCTCTCTCTCTCTCTTTCTCTTTTCTCTCTCTCTGTCTCTCTCTTTCTCTCTCTCTCTCTCTCTCTCTCTCTCTCTCTCTCTCTCTCCTCTCTCTCTATCTTTCTCTCTCTCTCTCTCTCTCTCTGTCTCTCTCTCTCTCTCTCTCTCTCTCTCTCTCTCTGTCGGAGTCAGCAGCAGGACTGAGTATCTGAAGCCTAATGGACAGACAGATAAAGTGTCCAACTGTTCCAAACAATGGAGCAGGTGTTTGAATATCACACAGACAGACAGAGTTAATGAAACGCAACATGTCCTCAACTTATAAAACAAACCTAAAGTATTAAGTATAGCAAGCTCTCACAGTCTCACTGCAGAATTAAACGTTTATCCACGTTTCTCCGAACGTCAAATTTCAAAGTTGCTTAAAATATCAAATTTCGAAGCATTTTTGACACCCTAGGTTGACTCCTTCTTCTCAGTATTGTTCTGTTTCACCAAAAGTCACATTTAGAAGGTTAAGGTTTGGGATAGCGTTAAAATTAAACAATTTAAAATGAGTGTCCACCACTGGGATCAAACACGCAACCTGATCCAGAGTCATAGGATTACGCCCATCACACCTGTAGCAAAACCCAAGTCTACTTGATGGTAATAGCGCTCACTGTTGCCCCTAGTGGATGGTTTTGAAAACATTTCCCAACGTCCTCAGGACATGGATAGACGTCCAATTTTGAAGTCACTCTTGAGCAATCTGCCTGTCCCATGTCTGTGTCTCTCTCTCCCTATCGCTTTGTTTCAGGTCCAGGTGACATTTGGCTATTCCCCCCTCAGGGGTCCTAGGGATGCAGGCAATCCTGGCAGGCAAGCAGAGAGACCCCTACAGAGAGATAGAAGTCAGGGGGAGGGCCTACTGTCCCTCCCTGGTCT
The DNA here is from genome assembly GCF_034236695.1 of Oncorhynchus nerka. Lineage (NCBI taxonomy): Eukaryota > Metazoa > Chordata > Actinopteri > Salmoniformes > Salmonidae > Oncorhynchus > Oncorhynchus nerka. The sequence goes on from NC_088407.1 coordinate 86,057,477, forward strand.
GTCTCTAGCTACCGCTACGGAATATGGAACTTTTTTATCCGAAAATTTAGAGAGAATCTTATAGTCGACACACAGTAAGAATGCTGGCCTTTTTTTCAGAGAACAAACAGCTGTTTTTCAGGAACGTAAGAAAAATTGAAAGACAAACGAGTGACACAAGTTTATTAAGAGGTGGATGACGAAGGGCACTGAGAGTTGACTGTTGTGCCAAAATTAACACTTTTACCTCTCCCTCACAGGCAGATCGCTCAAGAGTGACTTCGGAATTGGTCGTCTATCCACCTGCTGAGGACGTCAGGAAATGCTTTTAAAACCGGCCTCTAGGGACAACAGTGAGCACTATTACCATCAAGACATGGAGCCAGAGGTCGCTTTATTAACAGACACCAGGTCCAGAACATTAATAAATTAAGCCCTGACTAAATGTAACTCTCAGCCATCCCCCAGGTAACTAAATGGAACTCTCTGCCATCCCCCAGGTAACTAAATGGAACACTCTGCCATCCCCCTGGTAACTAAATGGAACTCTCTGCCATCCCCCAGGTAACTAAATGTAACTCTCTACCATCCCCTGGTAACTAAATGGAACTCTCTGCCATCCCCTGGTAACTAAATGTAACTCTCTGCCATCCGCAGGTAACTAAATGGAACTCTCTGCCATCCCCCTGGTATTTAAATGTAACTCTCTGCCATCCGCAGGTAACTAAATGGAACTCTCTGCCATCCCCCAGGTAACTAAATGGAGTTCTCTGCAATCCCCCTGGTAACTAAATGTAACTCTCTACCATCCCCCAGGCAACTAAATGGAACTCTCTGCCATCCCCCAGGCAACTAAATGGAACACTCTGCCATCCCCCTGGTAACTAAATGGAACTCTCTGCCATCCGCAGGTAACTAAATGGAACTCTCTGCCATCCCCCAGGTAACTAAATGGAATTCTCTGCCATCCCCCTGGTAACTAAATGTAACTCTCTACAATCACCAGGTAACTAAATGGAACTCTCTGCCATCCGCAGGAAACTAAATGGAACTCTCTACAATCCCTCAGGTAACTGAATGGAAGTCTCTACCATCCCCCAGGTAACTAAATGGAACTCTCTACCATCCCCCAGGTAACTAAATGGAACTCTCTACCATCCCCTGATAACTAAATGGAACTCTCTGCCATCCCCCAGGTAACTAAATGGAACTCTCTGCCATACCCCAGGTAACTAAATGGAACTCTCTACCATCCCCCAGGTAACTAAATGGAACACTCTGCCATCCCCCTGGTAACTAAATGGAACTCTCTGCCATCCCCCAGGTAACTAAATGTAACTCTCTACCATCCCCCAGGTAACTAAATGGAACACTCTGCCATCCCCCTGGTAACTAAATGGAATTCTCTGCCATCCCCCTGTTAACTAAATGTAACTCTCTACCATCCCCCAGGGAACTAAATGGAACTCTCTGCCATCCCCCAGGCAACTAAATGGAACTCTCTAACATCACCTAAGCAACTAAATGGAACTCTCTACAATCCCCCAGGTAACTGATTGGAACTCTCTACCATCACCAGGTAACTAAATGGAACTCTCTACCATCCCCCAGGTAACTAAATGGAACTCTCTACCATCCCCCAGGCAACTAAATGGAACTCTCTGCCATCCCCCAGGCAACTAAATGGAACTCTCTGCCATCCCCCAGGCAACTAAATGGAACTCTCTAACATCACCTAAGCAACTAAATGGAACTCTCTGCCATCCCCCAGGCAACTAAATGGAACTCTCTACCATCACCTGGTAACTAAATGGAACTCTCTGCCATCCGCAGGAAACTAAATGGAACTCTCTACAATCCCCCAGGTAACTGAATGGAACTCTCTACCATCAGCAGGTAACTAAATGGAACTCTCTACCATCCCCCAGGTAACTAAATGGAACGCTCTACCATCCGCAGGTAACTAAATGGAACTCTCTACAATCCCCCAGGTAACTGATTGGAACTCTCAGCCATCCCCCAGGTAACTAAATGGAACTCTCTGCCATCCCCCAGGTAACTAAATGGAACTCTCTACCATCCCCCAGGTAACTAAATGGAACTCTCTACCATCCCCTGGTAACTAAATGGAACTCTCTGCCATACCCCAGGTAACTAAATGGAACTCTCTACCATCCCCCAGGTAACTAAATGGAACACTCTGCCATCCCCCTGGTAACTAAATGGAACTCTCTGCCATCCCCCAGGTAACAAAATGTAACTCTCTACCATCCCCCAGGTAACTAAATGGAACACTCTGCCATCCCCCTGGTAACTAAATGTAACTCTCTGCCATCCCCCTGGTAACTAAATGGAACTCTCTGCCATCCCCCAGGTAACTAAATGGAATTCTCTGCCATCCCCCTGGCAACTAAATGGAACTCTCTGCCATCCCCCAGGCAACTAAATGGAACGCTCTACCATCCGCAGGTAACTAAATGGAACTCTCTACAATCCCCCAGGTAACTGATTGGAACTCTCTACCATCACCTAAGCAACTAAATGGAACTCTCTGCCATCCGCAGGAAACTAAATGGAACTCTCTACAATCCCCCAGGTAACTGAATGGAACTCTCTACCATCACCAGGTAACTAAATGTAACTCTCTGCCACCCCCCTGGTAACTAAATGGAACTCTCTGCCATCCCCCAGGTAACTAAATGGAATTCTCTACCATCCCCCAGGCAACTAAATGGAACTCTCTGCCATCCCCCAGGCAACTAAATGGAACTCTCTAACATCACCTAAGCAACTAAATGGAACTCTCTGCCATCCCCCAGGCAACTAAATGGAACTCTCTGCCATCCCCCAGGCAACTAAATGGAACTCTCTGCCATCCCCTAGGTAACTAAATGGAACTCTCTACCATCCCCCTGGTAACTAAATGGAACTCTCTACCATCACCAGGTAACTAAATGGAACTCTCTGCCATCCGCATGAAACTAAATGGAACTCTCTACAATCCCCCAGGTAACTGATTGGAACACTCTACCATCACCAGGTAACTAAATGGAACTCTCTACCATCCCCCAGGTAACTAAATGGAACTCTCTGCCATCCCCCAGGTAACTAAATGTAACTCTCTACCATCCCCTGGTAACTAAATGGAACTCTCTACCATCCCCCAGGTAACTAAATGGAACTCTCTGCCATCCGCAGGTAACTAAATGTAACTCTCTGCCATCCGCAGGTAACTAAATGGAACTCTCTGCCATCCCCCAGGCAACTAAATGGAACTCTCTGCCATCCCCCAGGCAACTAAATTGAACTCTCTAAGATCACCTAGGCAACTAAATGGAACTCTCTGCCATCCCACAGGCAACTAAATGGAACTCTCTGCCATCCCCCAGGCAACTAAATGGAACTCTCTGCCATCCCCCAGGTAACTAAATGGAACTCTCTACCATCCCCCTGGTAACTAAATGGAACTCTCTACCATCACCAGGTAACTAAATGGAACTCTCTGCCATCCGCAGGAAACTAAATGGAACTCTATACCATCCCCCAGGTAACTAAATGGAACTCTCTACCATCCGCAGGTAACTAAATGGAACTCTCTACCATCCCCCAGGTAACTAAATGGAACTCTCTACCATCCGCAGGTAACTAAATGGAACTCTCGACAATCTCCCAGGTAACTAAATGGAACTCTCTACCATCCCCCAGGTAACTAAATTGAACTCTCTACAATACCCCAGGTAACTAAATGGAACTCTCTACAATACCCCAGGTAACTAAATGGAACTCTCTACCATCCCCCAGGTAACTAAATGGAACTTTCTACCATCCCCGTGGTAACTAAATGGAACTCTGCCATCCCCCAGGTAACTAAATGGAACTCTCTGCAATACCCCAGGTAACTAAATGGAACTCTCTACCATCACCAGGTAACTAAATGGAACTCTCTACCATCACCAGGTAACTAAATGGAACTCTCTGCCATCCGCAGGAAACTAAATGGAACTCTCTACCATCCCACAGGTAACTAAATGGAACTCTCTACCATCCGCAGGTAACTAAATGGAACTCTCTACAATCCCCCAGGTAACTGAATGGAACTCTCTACCATCAACAGGTAACTAAATGGAACTCTCTACCATCCCCCAGGTAACTAAATGGAACGCTCTACCATCCACAGGTAACTAAATGGAACTCTCTACAATCCCCCAGGTAACTGATTGGAACTCTCTACCATCACCAGGTAACTAAATGGAACTCTCTACCATCCCCCAGGTAACTAAATGGAACGCTCTACCATCCACAGGTAACTAAATGGAACTCTCTACAATACCCCAGGTAACTAAATGGAACTCTCTACAATACCCCAGGTAACTAAATGGAACTCTCTACCATCCCCCAGGTAACTAAATGGAACTCTCTACCATCCCCCCAGGTAACTAAATGGAATTCTCTGCCATCCCCCAGGTAACTAAATGGAACTCTCTGCAATACCCCAGGTAACTAAATGGAACTCTCTACCATCACCAGGTAACTAAATGGAACTCTCTACCATCCCCCAGGTAACTAAATGGAACTCTCTACCATCCCCCAGGTAACTAAATGGAACTCTCTACCATCCCCCAGGTAACTAAATGGAACTCTCTACCATCACCAGGTAACTAAATGGAACTCTCTACCATCACCAGGTAACTAAATGGAACTCTTGACAATCCCCCAGGTAACTAAATGGAACTCTCTGCAATCCCCCAGGTAACTAAATGGAACTCTCTACCATCCCCCAGGTAACTAAATGGAACTCTCTACCATCCCACAGGTAACTAAATGGAACTCTCTACCATCGCCCAGGTAACTAAATGGAACTCTCTACCATCCCCCTGGTAACTAAATGGAACTCTCTACAATCCCCCAGGTAACTAAATGGAACTCTCTACCATCCCACAGGTAACTAAATGGAACTCTCTACCATCCGCAGGTAACTAAATGGAACTCTCTACAATCCCCCAGGTAACTGAATGGAACTCTCTACCATCAACAGGTAACTAAATGGAACTCTCTACCATCCCCCAGGTAACTAAATGGAACGCTCTACCATCCACAGGTAACTAAATGGAACTCTCTACCATCCCCCAGGTAACTAAATGGAACTCTCTACCATCCGCAGGTAACTAAATGGAACTCTCGACAATCTCCCAGGTAACTAAATGGAACTCTCTACAATACCCCAGGTAACTAAATGGAACTCTCTACAATACCCCAGGTAACTAAATGGAACTCTCTACCATCCCCCAGGTAACTAAATGGAACTTTCTACCATCCCCGTGGTAACTAAATGGAACTCTCTGCCATCCCCCAGGTAACTAAATGGAACTCTCTGCCATCCCCCAGGTAACTAAATGGAACTCTCTGCAATACCCCAGGTAACTAAATGGAACTCTCTACCATCACCAGGTAACTAAATGGAACTCTCTACCATCCCCCAGGTAACTAAATGGAACTCTCTACCATCCCCCAGGTAACTAAATGGAACTCTCTACCATCCCCCAGGTAACTAAATGGAACTCTCTACCATCACCAGGTAACTAAATGGAACTCTCTACCATCACCAGGTAACTAAATGGAACTCTCGACAATCCCCCAGGTAACTAAATGGAACTCTCTGCAATCCCCCAGGTAACTAAATGGAACTCTCTACCATCCCCCAGGTAACTAAATGGAACTCTCTACCATCACCAGGTAACTAAATTGAACTCTCTACCATCACCAGGTAACTAAATGGAACTCTCTACCATCCGCAGGTAACTAAATGGAACTCTCAACAATCTCCCAGGTAACTAAATAGAACTCTCTACAATACCCCAGGTAACTAAATGGAACTCTCTACAATACCCCAGGTAACTAAATGGAACTCTCTACCATCCCCCAGGTAACTAAATGGAACTTTCTACCATCCCCGTGGTAACTAAATGGAACTCTCTGCCATCCCCAGGTAACTAAATGGAACTCTCTACCATCCCCCAGGTAACTAAATGGAACTCTCTACCATCCCCCAGGTAACTAAATGGAACTCTCTGACATCCCCCAGGTAACTAAATGGAACTCTCTGCAATACCCCAGGTAACTAAATGGAACTCTCTACCATCACCAGGTAACTAAATGGAACTCTCTGCCATCCCCCAGGCAACTAAATGGAACTCTCTGCCATCCCCCAGGTAACTAAATGGAACTCTCTACCATCCCCCTGGTAACTAAATGGAACTCTCTACCATCACCAGGTAACTAAATGGAACTCTCTGCCATCCGCAGGAAACTAAATGGAACTCTCTACCATCCCACAGGTAACTAAATGGAACTCTCTACCATCCGCAGGTAACTAAATGGAACTCTCTACAATCCCCCAGGTAACTGAATGGAACTCTCTACCATCAACAGGTAACTAAATGGAACTCTCTACCATCCCCCAGGTAACTAAATGGAACGCTCTACCATCCACAGGTAACTAAATGGAACTCTCTACAATCCCCCAGGTAACTGATTGGAACTCTCTACCATCACCAGGTAACTAAATGGAACTCTCTACCATCCCCCAGGTAACTAAATGGAACGCTCTACCATCCACAGGTAACTAAATGGAACTCTCTACAATACCCCAGGTAACTAAATGGAACTCTCTACAATACCCCAGGTAACTAAATGGAACTCTCTACCATCCCCCAGGTAACTAAATGGAACTTTCTACCATCCCCGTGGTAACTAAATGGAACTCTCTGCCATCCCCAGGTAACTAAATGGAACTCTCTACCATCCCCCAGGTAACTAAATGGAACTCTCTACCATCCCCCAGGTAACTAAATGGAACTCTCTGCCATCCCCCAGGTAACTAAATGGAACTCTCTGCAATCCCCCAGGTAACTAAATGGAACTCTCTACCATCACCAGGTAACTAAATGGAACTCTCTACCATCCCCCAGGTAACTAAATGGAACTCTCTACCATCCCCAGGTAACTAAATGGAACTCTCTACCATCCCCAGGTAACTAAATGGAACTCTCTACCATCACCAGGTAACTAAATGGAACTCTCTACCATCACCAGGTAACTAAATGGAACTCTCGACAATCCCCCAGGTAACTAAATGGAACTCTCTGCAATCCTCCAGGTAACTAAATGGAACTCTCTACCATCCCCCAGGTAACTAAATGGAACTCTCTACCATCCGCAGGTAACTAAATGGAACTCTCAACAATCTCCCAGGTAACTAAATAGAACTCTCTACAATACCCCAGGTAACTAAATGGAACTCTCTACAATACCCCAGGTAACTAAATGGAACTCTCTACCATCCCCCAGGTAACTAAATGGAACTTTCTACCATCCCCGTGGTAACTAAATGGAACTCTCTGCCATCCCCAGGTAACTAAATGGAACTCTCTACCATCCCCCAGGTAACTAAATGGAACTCTCTACCATCCCCCAGGTAACTAAATGGAACTCTCTGCCATCCCCCAGGTAACTAAATGGAACTCTCTGCAATACCCCAGGTAACTAAATGGAACTCTCTACCATCACCAGGTAACTAAATGGAACTCTCTGCCATCCCCAGGCAACTAAATGGAACTCTCTGCCATCCCCAGGTAACTAAATGGAACTCTCTACCATCCCCTGGTAACTAAATGGAACTCTCTACCATCACCAGGTAACTAAATGGAACTCTCTGCCATCCGCAGGAAACTAAATGGAACTCTCTACCATCCCACAGGTAACTAAATGGAACTCTCTACCATCCGCAGGTAACTAAATGGAACTCTCTACAATCCCCCAGGTAACTGAATGGAACTCTCTACCATCAACAGGTAACTAAATGGAACTCTCTACCATCCCCCAGGTAACTAAATGGAACGCTCTACCATCCACAGGTAACTAAATGGAACTCTCTACAATCCCCCAGGTAACTGATTGGAACTCTCTACCATCACCAGGTAACTAAATGGAACTCTCTACCATCCCCCAGGTAACTAAATGGAACGCTCTACCATCCACAGGTAACTAAATGGAACTCTCTACAATACCCCAGGTAACTAAATGGAACTCTCTACAATACCCCAGGTAACTAAATGGAACTCTCTACCATCCCCCAGGTAACTAAATGGAACTTTCTACCATCCCCGTGGTAACTAAATGGAACTCTCTGCCATCCCCAGGTAACTAAATGGAACTCTCTACCATCCCCCAGGTAACTAAATGGAACTCTCTACCATCCCCCAGGTAACTAAATGGAACTCTCTGCCATCCCCCAGGTAACTAAATGGAACTCTCTGCAATACCCCAGGTAACTAAATGGAACTCTCTACCATCACCAGGTAACTAAATGGAACTCTCTACCATCCCCCAGGTAACTAAATGGAACTCTCTACCATCCCCCAGGTAACTAAATGGAACTCTCTACCATCCCCCAGGTAACTAAATGGAACTCTCTACCATCACCAGGTAACTAAATGGAACTCTCTACCATCACCAGGTAACTAAATGGAACTCTCGACAATCCCCCAGGTAACTAAATGGAACTCTCTGCAATCCCCCAGGTAACTAAATGGAACTCTCTACCATCCCCCAGGTAACTAAATGGAACTCTCTACCATCCCACAGGTAACTAAATGGAACTCTCTACCATCGCCCAGGTAACTAAATGGAACTCTCTACCATCCCCCTGGTAACTAAATGGAACTCTCTACAATCCCCCAGGTAACTAAATGGAACTCTCTACCATCCCACAGGTAACTAAATGGAACTCTCTACCATCCGCAGGTAACTAAATGGAACTCTCTACAATCCCCCAGGTAACTGAATGGAACTCTCTACCATCAACAGGTAACTAAATGGAACTCTCTACCATCCCCCAGGTAACTAAATGGAACGCTCTACCATCCGCAGGTAACTAAATGGAACTCTCGACAATCTCCCAGGTAACTAAATGGAACTCTCTACAATACCCCAGGTAACTAAATGGAACTCTCTACAATACCCCAGGTAACTAAATGGAACTCTCTACCATCCCCCAGGTAACTAAATGGAACTTTCTACCATCCCCGTGGTAACTAAATGGAACTCTCTGCCTTCCCCAGGTAACTAAATGGAACTCTCTGCCATCCCCAGGTAACTAAATGGAACTCTCTGCAATACCCCAGGTAACTAAATGGAACTCTCTACCATCACCAGGTAACTAAATGGAACTCTCTACCATCCCCAGGTAACTAAATGGAACTCTCTACCATCCCCCAGGTAACTAAATGGAACTCTCTACCATCCCCCAGGTAACTAAATGGAACTCTCTACCATCACCAGGTAACTAAATGGAACTCTCTACCATCACCAGGTAACTAAATGGAACTCTCGACAATCCCCAGGTAACTAAATGGAACTCTCTGCAATCCCCCAGGTAACTAAATGGAACTCTCTACCATCCCCAGGTAACTAAATGGAACTCTCTACCATCACCAGGTAACTAAATTGAACTCTCTACCATCACCAGGTAACTAAATGGAACTCTCTACCATCACCAGGTAACTAAATGGAACTCTCTACCATCGCCCAGGTAACTAAATGGAACTCTCTACCATCCCCCTGGTAACTAAATGTAACTCTCTACAATCCCCCAGGTAACTAAATGGAACTCTCTACCATCCCCCAGGTAACTAAATGGAACTCTCTACCATCACCAGGTAACTAAATGGAACTCTCTACCATCACCAGGTAACTAAATGGAACTCTCGACAATCCCCCAGGTAACTAAATGGAACTCTCTGCAATCCCCAGGTAACTAAATGGAACTCTCTACCATCCCCAGGTAACTAAATGGAACTCTCTACCATCACCAGGTAACTAAATTGAACTCTCTACCATCACCAGGTAACTAAATGGAACTCTCTACCATCACCAGGTAACTAAATGGAACTCTCTACCATCGCCCAGGTAACTAAATGGAACTCTCTACCATCCCCCTGGTAACTAAATGTAACTCTCTACAATCCCCCAGGTAACTAAATGGAACTCTCTACCATCCCCAGGTAACTAAATGGAACTCTCTACCATCACCAGGTAACTAAATGGAACTCTCTACCATCACCAGGTAACTAAATGGAACTCTCTACCATCCCCAGGTAACTAAATGGAAATCTTTACCATCCCCCAGGTAACTAAATGGAACTCTCTGCAATCACCAGGTAACTAAATGGAACTCTCTACCCCCAGGTAACTAAATGGAACTCTCTACCATCCCCAGGTAACTAAATGGAACTCTCTACCATCCCCAGGTAACTAAATGGAACTCTCTACCATCCCCCAGGTAACTAAATGGAACTCTCTACCATCCCCCAGGTAACTAAATTGAACTCTCTACCATCCCCCAGGTAACTAAATGGAACTCTCTACCATCACCCAGGTAACTAAATGGAACTCTCTACCATCACCAGGTAACTAAATGGAACTCTCTACCATCACCAGGTAACTAAATGGAACTCTCTGCCATCCCCCAGGTAACTAAATGGAACTCTCTACCATCACCAGGTAACTAAATGGAACTCTCTACCATCCCCCAGGTAACTAAATGGAACTCTCTACCATCACCAGGTAACTAAATGGAACTCTCTACCATCCCCCTTGTAACTAAATGGAACTCTCTACAATACCCCAGGTAACTAAATGGAACTCTCGACAATCCCCCAGGTAACTAAATGGAACTCTCTGCAATCCCCCAGGTAACTAAATGGAACTCTCTACCATCCCCCAGGTAACTAAATGGAACTCTCTACCATCACCAGGTAACTAAATTGAACTCTCTACCATCACCAGGTAACTAAATGGAACTCTCTACCATCCCCCAGGTAACTAAATGGAACTCTCTACCATCCCCTAGGTAACGAAATGGAACTCTCTGCCATCACAAGGTAACTAAATGGAACTCTCTACCATCCCCCAGGTAAATAAATGGAACTCTCTACCATCACCAGGTAACTAAATGGAACTCTCTACCATCACCAGGTAACTAAATGGAACTCTCTGCCATCCCCCAGGCAACTAAATGGAACTCTCTGCCATCCCCCAGGCAACTAAATGGAACTCTCTGCCATCCCCCAGGTAACTAAATGGAACTCTCTACCATCCCCCTGGTAACTAAATGGAACTCTCTACCATCACCAGGTAACTAAATGGAACTCTCTGCCATCCGCAGGAAACTAAATGGAACTCTCTACCATCCCACAGGTAACTAAATGGAACTCTCTACCATCCGCAGGTAACTAAATGGAACTCTCTACAATCCCCCAGGTAACTGAATGGAACTCTCTACCATCAACAGGTAACTAAATGGAACTCTCTACCATCCCCCAGGTAACTAAATGGAACGCTCTACCATCCACAGGTAACTAAATGGAACTCTCTACAATCCCCCAGGTAACTGATTGGAACTCTCTACCATCACCAGGTAACTAAATGGAACTCTCTACCATCCCCCAGGTAACTAAATGGAACGCTCTACCATCCACAGGTAACTAAATGGAACTCTCTACAATACCCCAGGTAACTAAATGGAACTCTCTACAATACCCCAGGTAACTAAATGGAACTCTCTACCATCCCCCAGGTAACTAAATGGAACTTTCTACCATCCCCGTGGTAACTAAATGGAACTCTCTGCCATCCCCAGGTAACTAAATGGAACTCTCTACCATCCCCAGGTAACTAAATGGAACTCTCTACCATCCCCAGGTAACTAAATGGAACTCTCTGCCATCCCCCAGGTAACTAAATGGAACTCTCTGCAATACCCCAGGTAACTAAATGGAACTCTCTACCATCACCAGGTAACTAAATGGAACTCTCTACCATCCCCAGGTAACTAAATGGAACTCTCTACCATCCCCCAGGTAACTAAATGGAACTCTCTACCATCCCCAGGTAACTAAATGGAACTCTCTACCATCACCAGGTAACTAAATGGAACTCTCTACCATCACCAGGTAACTAAATGGAACTCTCGACAATCCCCCAGGTAACTAAATGGAACTCTCTGCAATCCCCCAGGTAACTAAATGGAACTCTCTACCATCCCCCAGGTAACTAAATGGAACTCTCTACCATCCCACAGGTAACTAAATGGAACTCTCTACCATCGCCCAGGTAACTAAATGGAACTCTCTACCATCCCCCTGGTAACTAAATGGAACTCTCTACAATCCCCCAGGTAACTAAATGGAACTCTCTACCATCCCACAGGTAACTAAATGGAACTCTCTACCATCCGCAGGTAACTAAATGGAACTCTCTACAATCCCCCAGGTAACTGAATGGAACTCTCTACCATCAACAGGTAACTAAATGGAACTCTCTACCATCCCCCAGGTAACTAAATGGAACGCTCTACCATCCACAGGTAACTAAATGGAACTCTCTACCATCCCCCAGGTAACTAAATGGAACTCTCTACCATCCGCAGGTAAATAAATGGAACTCTCGACAATCTCCCAGGTAACTAAATGGAACTCTCTACAATACCCCAGGTAACTAAATGGAACTCTCTACAATACCCCAGGTAACTAAATGGAACTCTCTACCATCCCCAGGTAACTAAATGGAACTTTCTACCATCCCCGTGGTAACTAAATGGAACTCTCTGCCATCCCCCAGGTAACTAAATGGAACTCTCTGCAATACCCCAGGTAACTAAATGGAACTCTCTACCATCACCAGGTAACTAAATGGAACTCTCTACCATCCCCCAGGTAACTAAATGGAACTCTCTACCATCCCCCAGGTAACTAAATGGAACTCTCTACCATCCCCCAGGTAACTAAATGGAACTCTCTACCATCACCAGGTAACTAAATGGAACTCTCTACCATCACCAGGTAACTAAATGGAACTCTCGACAATCCCCCAGGTAACTAAATGGAACTCTCTGCAATCCCCCAGGTAACTAAATGGAACTCTCTACCATCCCCCAGGTAACTAAATGGAACTCTCTACCATCACCAGGTAACTAAATTGAACTCTCTACCATCACCAGGTAACTAAATGGAACTCTCTACCATCACCAGGTAACTAAATGGAACTCTCTACCATCGCCCAGGTAACTAAATGGAACTCTCTACCATCCCCCTGGTAACTAAATGTAACTCTCTACAATCCCCCAGGTAACTAAATGGAACTCTCTACCATCCCCCAGGTAACTAAATGGAACTCTCTACCATCACCAGGTAACTAAATGGAACTCTCTACCATCACCAGGTAACTAAATGGAACTCTCTACCATCCCCCAGGTAACTAAATGGAAATCTCTACCATCCCCCAGGTAACTAAATGGAACTCTCTGCAATCACCAGGTAACTAAATGGAACTCTCTACCCCCCAGGTAACTAAATGGAACTCTCTACCATCCCCCAGGTAACTAAATGGAACTCTCTACCATCCCCAGGTAACTAAATGGAACTCTCTACCATCCCCCAGGTAACTAAATGGAACTCTCTACCATCCCCCAGGTAACTAAATGGAACTCTCTACCATCCCCCAGGTAACTAAATGGAACTCTCTACCATCACCAGGTAACTAAATGGAACTCTCTACCATCACCAGGTAACTAAATGGAACTCTCTGCCATCCCCCAGGTAACTAAATGGAACTCTCTACCATCACCAGGTAACTAAATGGAACTCTCTACCATCCCCCAGGTAACTAAATGGAACGCTCTACCATCCACAGGTAACTAAATGGAACTCTCTACAATACCCCAGGTAACTAAATGGAACTCTCTACAATACCCCAGGTAACTAAATGGAACTCTCTACCATCCCCCAGGTAACTAAATGGAACTTTCTACCATCCCCGTGGTAACTAAATGGAACTCTCTGCCATCCCCAGGTAACTAAATGGAACTCTCTACCATCCCCCAGGTAACTAAATGGAACTCTCTACCATCCCCAGGTAACTAAATGGAACTCTCTGCCATCCCCAGGTAACTAAATGGAACTCTCTGCAATACCCCAGGTAACTAAATGGAACTCTCTACCATCACCAGGTAACTAAATGGAACTCTCTACCATCCCCAGGTAACTAAATGGAACTCTCTACCATCCCCCAGGTAACTAAATGGAACTCTCTACCATCCCCAGGTAACTAAATGGAACTCTCTACCATCACCAGGTAACTAAATGGAACTCTCTACCATCACCAGGTAACTAAATGGAACTCTCGACAATCCCCAGGTAACTAAATGGAACTCTCTGCAATCCCCAGGTAACTAAATGGAACTCTCTACCATCCCCCAGGTAACTAAATGGAACTCTCTACCATCCCACAGGTAACTAAATGGAACTCTCTACCATCGCCCAGGTAACTAAATGGAACTCTCTACCATCCCCTGGTAACTAAATGGAACTCTCTACAATCCCCAGGTAACTAAATGGAACTCTCTACCATCCCACAGGTAACTAAATGGAACTCTCTACCATCCGCAGGTAACTAAATGGAACTCTCTACAATCCCCAGGTAACTGAATGGAACTCTCTACCATCAACAGGTAACTAAATGGAACTCTCTACCATCCCCAGGTAACTAAATGGAACGCTCTACCATCCACAGGTAACTAAATGGAACTCTCTACCATCCCCCAGGTAACTAAATGGAACTCTCTACCATCCGCAGGTAAATAAATGGAACTCTCGACAATCTCCCAGGTAACTAAATGGAACTCTCTACAATACCCCAGGTAACTAAATGGAACTCTCTACAATACCCCAGGTAACTAAATGGAACTCTCTACCATCCCCCAGGTAACTAAATGGAACTTTCTACCATCCCCGTGGTAACTAAATGGAACTCTCTGCCATCCCCAGGTAACTAAATGGAACTCTCTGCCATCCCCCAGGTAACTAAATGGAACTCTCTGCAATACCCCAGGTAACTAAATGGAACTCTCTACCATCACCAGGTAACTAAATGGAACTCTCTACCATCCCCCAGGTAACTAAATGGAACTCTCTACCATCCCCCAGGTAACTAAATGGAACTCTCTACCATCCCCCAGGTAACTAAATGGAACTCTCTACCATCACCAGGTAACTAAATGGAACTCTCTACCATCACCAGGTAACTAAATGGAACTACGACAATCCCCCAGGTAACTAAATGGAACTCTCTGCAATCCCCAGGTAACTAAATGGAACTCTCTACCATCCCCCAGGTAACTAAATGGAACTCTCTACCATCACCAGGTAACTAAATTGAACTCTCTACCATCACCAGGTAACTAAATGGAACTCTCTACCATCACCAGGTAACTAAATGGAACTCTCTACCATCGCCCAGGTAACTAAATGGAACTCTCTACCATCCCCCTGGTAACTAAATGTAACTCTCTACAATCCCCCAGGTAACTAAATGGAACTCTCTACCATCCCCCAGGTAACTAAATGGAACTCTCTACCATCACCAGGTAACTAAATGGAACTCTCTACCATCACCAGGTAACTAAATGGAACTCTCTACCATCCCCCAGGTAACTAAATGGAAATCTCTACCATCCCCCAGGTAACTAAATGGAACTCTCTGCAATCACCAGGTAACTAAATGGAACTCTCTACCCCCCAGGTAACTAAATGGAACTCTCTACCATCCCCAGGTAACTAAATGGAACTCTCTACCATCCCCCAGGTAACTAAATGGAACTCTCTACCATCCCCCAGGTAACTAAATGGAACTCTCTACCATCCCCCAGGTAACTAAATTGAACTCTCTACCATCCCCCAGGTAACTAAATGGAACTCTCTACCATCACCCAGGTAACTAAATGGAACTCTCTACCATCACCAGGTAACTAAATGGAACTCTCTACCATCACCAGGTAACTAAATGGAACTCTCTGCCATCCCCCAGGTAACTAAATGGAACTCTCTGCCATCACCAGGTAACTAAATGGAACTCTCTACCATCCCCAGGTAACTAAATGGAACTCTCTACCATCACCAGGTAACTAAATGGAACTCTCTACCATCCCCCTTGTAACTAAATGGAACTCTCTACAATACCCCAGGTAACTAAATGGAACTCTCGACAATCCCCCAGGTAACTAAATGGAACTCTCTGCAATCCCCCAGGTAACTAAATGGAACTCTCTACCATCCCCCTGGTAACTAAATTGAACTCTCTGCCATCACCAGGTAACTAAATGGAACTCTCTACCATCCCCCAGGTAACTAAATGGAACTCTCTACCATCACCAGGTAACTAAATTGAACTCTCTACCATCACCAGGTAACTAAATGGAACTCTCTACCATCCCCCAGGTAACTAAATGGAACTCTCTACCATCCCCTAGGTAACGAAATGGAACTCTCTGCCATCACAAGGTAACTAAATGGAACTCTCTACCATCCCCCAGGTAACTAAATGGAACTCTCTACCATCACCAGGTAACTAAATGGAACTCTCTACCATCACCAGGTAACTAAATGGAACTCTCTACCATCCCCCAGGTAATTAAATGGAACTCTCTACCATCCCCCTGGTAACTAAATGGAACTCTCTACCATCCCCCTGGTAACTAAATGTAACTCTCTACAATCCCCCAGGTAACTAAATGGAACTCTCTACCATCCCCCAGGTAACTAAATTGAACTCTCTACCATCCCCCTGGTAACTAAATTGAACTCTCTACCATCCCCCAGGTAACTAAATGGAACTCTCTACCATCCCCCAGGTAACTAAATGGAACTCTCTACCATCACCCAGGTAACTAAATGGAACTCTCTGCCATCCCCCTGGTAACTAAATGGAACTCTCTACAATAGCCCAGGTTACTAAATGGAACTCTCGCCAATCCCCCAGGTAACTAAATGGAACTCTCTGCAATCCCCCAGGTAACTAAATGGAACTCTCTACAATCCCCCAGGTAACTAAATGGAACACTCTACCATCACCAGGTAACTAAATGGAATTCTCTACCATCCCCCAGGTAACTAAATGGAACTTTCTACCATCACCAGGTAACTAAATGGAACTCTCTGCCATCCCCCAGGTAACTAAATGGAACTCTCTGCCATCACCAGGTAACTAAATGGAACTCTCTACCATCCCCCAGGTAACTAAATGGAACTCTCTACCATCACCAGGTAACTAAATGGAACTCTCTACCATCACCAGGTAACTAAATGGAACTCTCTGCCATCACCAGGTAACTAAATGGAACTCTCTACCATCCCCCAGGTAACTAAATGGAACTCTCTACCATCACCAGGTAACTAAATGGAACTCTCTACCATCCCCCTTGTAACTAAATGGAACTCTCTACAATACCCCAGGTAACTAAATGGAACTCTCGACAATCCCCCAGGTAACTAAATGGAACTCTCTGCAATCCCCAGGTAACTAAATGGAACTCTCTACCATCCCCCTGGTAACTAAATTGAACTCTCTGCCATCACCAGGTAACTAAATGGAACTCTCTACCATCCCCCAGGTAACTAAATGGAACTCTCTACCATCACCAGGTAACTAAATTGAACTCTCTACCATCACCAGGTAACTAAATGGAACTCTCTACCATCCCCCAGGTAACTAAATGGAACTCTCTACCATCCCCTAGGAAACGAAATGGAACTCTCTGCCATCACAAGGTAACTAAATGGAACTCTCTACCATCCCCCAGGTAACTAAATGGAACTCTCTACCATCACCAGGTAACTAAATGGAACTCTCTACCATCACCAGGTAACTAAATGGAACTCTCTACCATCCCCCAGGTAATTAAATGGAACTCTCTACCATCCCCTGGTAACTAAATGGAACTCTCTACCATCCCCTGGTAACTAAATGTAACTCTCTACAATCCCCCAGGTAACTAAATGGAACTCTCTACCATCCCCCAGGTAACTAAATTGAACTCTCTACCATCCCCCAGGTAACTAAATGGAACTCTCTACCATCCCCCAGGTAACTAAATGGAACTCTCTACCATCACCCAGGTAACTAAATGGAACTCTCTGCCATCCCCCTGGTAACTAAATGGAACTCTCTACAATAGCCCAGGTTACTAAATGGAACTCTCGCCAATCCCCCAGGTAACTAAATGGAACTCTCTGCCATCACCAGGTAACTAAATGGAACTCTCTACCATCCCCCAGGTAACTAAATGGAACTCTCTACCATCACCAGGTAACTAAATTGAACTCTCTACCATCACCAGGTAACTAAATGGAACTCTCTACCATCCCCCAGGTAACTAAATGGAACTCTCTACCATCCCCTAGGTAACGAAATGGAACTCTCTGCCATCACAAGGTAACTAAATGGAACTCTCTACCATCCCCCAGGTAACTAAATGGAACTCTCTACCATCACCAGGTAACTAAATGGAACTCTCTACCATCACCAGGTAACTAAATGGAACTCTCTACCATCCCCCAGGTAATTAAATGGAACTCTCTACCATCCCCCTGGTAACTAAATGGAACTCTCTACCATCCCCCTGGTAACTAAATGTAACTCTCTACAATCCCCCAGGTAACTAAATGGAACTCTCTACCATCCCCCAGGTAACTAAATTGAACTCTCTACCATCCCCTGGTAACTAAATTGAACTCTCTACCATCCCCAGGTAACTAAATGGAACTCTCTACCATCCCCCAGGTAACTAAATGGAACTCTCTACCATCACCCAGGTAACTAAATGGAACTCTCTGCCATCCCCCTGGTAACTAAATGGAACTCTCTACAATAGCCCAGGTTACTAAATGGAACTCTCGCCAATCCCCCAGGTAACTAAATGGAACTCTCTGCAATCCCCCAGGTAACTAAATGGAACTCTCTACAATCCCCCAGGTAACTAAATGGAACACTCTACCATCACCAGGTAACTAAATGGAATTCTCTACCATCCCCCAGGTAACTAAATGGAACTTTCTACCATCACCAGGTAACTAAATGGAACTCTCTGCCATCCCCAGGTAACTAAATGGAACTCTCTGCCATCACCAGGTAACTAAATGGAACTCTCTACCATCCCCAGGTAACTAAATGGAACTCTCTACCATCACCAGGTAACTAAATGGAACTCTCTACCATCACCAGGTAACTAAATGGAACTCTCTGCCATCACCAGGTAACTAAATGGAACTCTCTACCATCCCCCAGGTAACTAAATGGAACTCTCTACCATCACCAGGTAACTAAATGGAACTCTCTACCATCCCCCTTGTAACTAAATGGAACTCTCTACAATACCCCAGGTAACTAAATGGAACTCTCGACAATCCCCCAGGTAACTAAATGGAACTCTCTGCAATCCCCCAGGTAACTAAATGGAACTCTCTACCATCCCCCTGGTAACTAAATTGAACTCTCTGCCATCACCAGGTAACTAAATGGAACTCTCTACCATCCCCCAGGTAACTAAATGGAACTCTCTACCATCACCAGGTAACTAAATTGAACTCTCTACCATCACCAGGTAACTAAATGGAACTCTCTACCATCACCAGGTAACTAAATGGAACTCTCTACCATCCCCTAGGAAACGAAATGGAACTCTCTGCCATCACAAGGTAACTAAATGGAACTCTCTACCATCCCCCAGGTAACTAAATGGAACTCTCTACCATCACCAGGTAACTAAATGGAACTCTCTACCATCACCAGGTAACTAAATGGAACTCTCTACCATCCCCCAGGTAATTAAATGGAACTCTCTACCATCCCCCTGGTAACTAAATGGAACTCTCTACCATCCCCTGGTAACTAAATGTAACTCTCTACAATCCCCCAGGTAACTAAATGGAACTCTCTACCATCCCCCAGGTAACTAAATTGAACTCTCTACCATCCCCCAGGTAACTAAATGGAACTCTCTACCATCCCCCAGGTAACTAAATGGAACTCTCTACCATCACCCAGGTAACTAAATGGAACTCTCTGCCATCCCCCTGGTAACTAAATGGAACTCTCTACAATAGCCCAGGTTACTAAATGGAACTCTCGCCAATCCCCCAGGTAACTAAATGGAACTCTCTGCAATCCCCCAGGTAACTAAATGGAACTCTCTACAATCCCCCAGGTAACTAAATGGAACACTCTACCATCACCAGGTAACTAAATGGAATTCTCTACCATCCCCCAGGTAACTAAATGGAACTTTCTACCATCACCAGGTAACTAAATGGAACTCTCTGCCATCCCCCAGGTAACTAAATGGAACTCTCTGCCATCACCAGGTAACTAAATGGAACTCTCTACCATCCCCCAGGTAACTAAATGGAACTCTCTACCATCACCAGGTAACTAAATGGAACTCTCTACCATCACCAGGTAACTAAATGGAACTCTCTACCATCCCCCTGGTAACTAAATGTAACTCTCTACCATCCCCCTGGTAACTAAATGTAACTCTCTACAATCCCCCAGGTAACTAAATGGAACTCTCTACCATCCCCCAGGTAACTAAATGGAACTCTCTACCATCCCCAGGTAACTAAATGGAACTCTCTACCATCCCCCAGGTAACTAAATGGAACTCTCTACCATCACCAGGTAACTAAATGGAACTCTCTGCCATCCCCCAGGTAACTAAATGGAACTCTCTGCCATCACCAGGTAACTAAATGGAACTCTCTACCATCCCCCAGGTAACTAAATGGAACACTCTATCATCACCAGGTAACTAAATGGAATTCTCTACCATCCCCCAGGTAACTAAATGGAACTTTCTACCATCACCAGGTAACTAAATGGAACTCTCTGCCATCCCCCAGGTAACTAAATGGAACTCTCTGCCATCACCAGGTAACTAAATGGAACTCTCTACCATCCCCCAGGTAACTAAATGGAACTCTCTACCATCACCAGGTAACTAAATGGAACTCTCTACCATCACCAGGTAACTAAATGGAACTCTCTGCCATCACCAGGTAACTAAATGGAACTCTCTACCATCCCCCAGGTAACTAAATGGAACTCTCTACCATCACCAGGTAACTAAATGGAACTCTCTACCATCCCCCTTGTAACTAAATGGAACTCTCTACAATACCCCAGGTAACTAAATGGAACTCTCGACAATCCCCCAGGTAACTAAATGGAACTCTCTGCAATCCCCCAGGTAACTAAATGGAACTCTCTACCATCCCCCTGGTAACTAAATTGAACTCTCTGCCATCACCAGGTAACTAAATGGAACTCTCTACCATCCCCCAGGTAACTAAATGGAACTCTCTACCATCACCAGGTAACTAAATTGAACTCTCTACCATCACCAGGTAACTAAATGGAACTCTCTACCATCCCCCAGGTAACTAAATGGAACTCTCTACCATCCCCTAGGTAACGAAATGGAACTCTCTGCCATCACAAGGTAACTAAATGGAACTCTCTACCATCCCCCAGGTAACTAAATGGAACTCTCTACCATCACCAGGTAACTAAATGGAACTCTCTACCATCACCAGGTAACTAAATGGAACTCTCTACCATCACCAGGTAACTAAATGGAACTCTCTGCAATCCCCCAGGTAACTAAATGGAACTCTCTACAATCCCCCAGGTAACTAAATGGAACACTCTACCATCACCAGGTAACTAAATGGAATTCTCAACCATCCCCCAGGTAACTAAATGGAACTTTCTACCATCACCAGGTAACTAAATGGAACTCTCTGCCATCCCCCAGGTAACTAAATGGAACTCTCTGCCATCACCAGGTAACTAAATGGAACTCTCTACCATCCCCCAGGTAACTAAATGGAACTCTCTACCATCCCCCAGGTAACTAAATGGAACTCTCTACCATCACCAGGTAACTAAATGGAACTCTCTACCATCACCAGGTAACTAAATGGAACTCTCTACCATCACCAGGTAACTAAATGGAACTCTCTGCAATCCCCCAGGTAACTAAATGGAACTCTCTACAATCCCCCAGGTAACTAAATGGAACACTCTACCATCACCAGGTAACTAAATGGAATTCTCAACCATCCCCCAGGTAACTAAATGGAACTTTCTACCATCACCAGGTAACTAAATGGAACTCTCTGCCATCCCCAGGTAACTAAATGGAACTCTCTGCCATCACCAGGTAACTAAATGGAACTCTACCATCCCCCAGGTAACTAAATGGAACTCTCTACCATCACCAGGTAACTAAATGGAACTCTCTACCATCACCAGGTAACTAAATGGAACTCTCTACCATCCCCTGGTAACTAAATGTAACTCTCTACCATCCCCTGGTAACTAAATGTAACTCTCTACAATCCCCAGGTAACTAAATGGAACTCTCTACCATCCCCCAGGTAACTAAATGGAACTCTCTACCATCCCCCAGGTAACTAAATGGAACTCTCTACCATCCCCCAGGTAACTAAATGGAACTCTCTACCATCACCAGGTAACTAAATGGAACTCTCTGCCATCCCCCAGGTAACTAAATGGCACTCTCTGCCATCACCAGGTAACTAAATGGAACTCTCTACCATCCCCCAGGTAACTAAATGGAACACTCTATCATCACCAGGTAACTAAATGGAATTCTCTACCATCCCCCAGGTAACTAAATGGAACTTTCTACCATCACCAGGTAACTAAATGGAACTCTCTGCCATCCCCCAGGTAACTAAATGGAACTCTCTGCCATCACCAGGTAACTAAATGGAACTCTCTACCATCCCCCAGGTAACTAAATGGAACTCTCTACCATCACCAGGTAACTAAATGGAACTCTCTACCATCACCAGGTAACTAAATGGAACTCTCTGCCATCACCAGGTAACTAAATGGAACTCTCTACCATCCCCCAGGTAACTAAATGGAACTCTCTACCATCACCAGGTAACTAAATGGAACTCTACCATCCCCCTTGTAACTAAATGGAACTCTCTACAATACCCCAGGTAACTAAATGGAACTCTCGACAATCCCCAGGTAACTAAATGGAACTCTCTGCAATCCCCCAGGTAACTAAATGGAACTCTCTACCATCCCCTGGTAACTAAATTGAACTCTCTGCCATCACCAGGTAACTAAATGGAACTCTCTACCATCCCCAGGTAACTAAATGGAACTCTCTACCATCACCAGGTAACTAAATTGAACTCTCTACCATCACCAGGTAACTAAATGGAACTCTCTACCATCCCCCAGGTAACTAAATGGAACTCTCTACCATCCCCTAGGTAACGAAATGGAACTCTCTGCCATCACAAGGTAACTAAATGGAACTCTCTACCATCCCCCAGGTAACTAAATGGAACTCTCTACCATCACCAGGTAACTAAATGGAACTCTCTACCATCACCAGGTAACTAAATGGAACTCTCTACCATCCCCCAGGTAATTAAATGGAACTCTCTACCATCCCCCTGGTAACTAAATGGAACTCTCTACCATCCCCCTGGTAACTAAATGTAACTCTCTACAATCCCCCAGGTAACTAAATGGAACTCTCTACCATCCCCCAGGTAACTAAATTGAACTCTCTACCATCCCCCTGGTAACTAAATTGAACTCTCTACCATCCCCCAGGTAACTAAATGGAACTCTCTACCATCCCCCAGGTAACTAAATGGAACTCTCTACCATCACCCAGGTAACTAAATGGAACTCTCTGCCATCCCCCTGGTAACTAAATGGAACTCTCTACAATAGCCCAGGTTACTAAATGGAACTCTCGCCAATCCCCCAGGTAACTAAATGGAACTCTCTGCAATCCCCCAGGTAACTAAATGGAACTCTCTACAATCCCCCAGGTAACTAAATGGAACACTCTACCATCACCAGGTAACTAAATGGAATTCTCTACCATCCCCCAGGTAACTAAATGGAACTTTCTACCATCACCAGGTAACTAAATGGAACTCTCTGCCATCCCCCAGGTAACTAAATGGAACTCTCTGCCATCACCAGGTAACTAAATGGAACTCTCTACCATCCCCCAGGTAACTAAATGGAACTCTCTACCATCACCAGGTAACTAAATGGAACTCTCTACCATCACCAGGTAACTAAATGGAACTCTCTACCATCCCCCTGGTAACTAAATGTAACTCTCTACCATCCCCCTGGTAACTAAATGTAACTCTCTACAATCCCCCAGGTAACTAAATGGAACTCTCTACCATCCCCCAGGTAACTAAATGTAACTCTCTACAATCCCCCAGGTAACTAAATGGAACTCTCTACCATCCCCCAGGTAACTAAATGGAACTCTCTACCATCCCCTAGGTAACGAAATGGAACTCTCTGCCATCACAAGGTAACTAAATGGAACTCTCTACCATCCCCCAGGTAACTAAATGGAACTCTCTACCATCACCAGGTAACTAAATGGAACTCTCTACCATCACCAGGTAACTAAATGGAACTCTCTACCATCCCCCAGGTAATTAAATGGAACTCTCTACCATCCCCCTGGTAACTAAATGGAACTCTCTACCATCCCCTGGTAACTAAATGTAACTCTCTACAATCCCCCAGGTAACTAAATGGAACTCTCTACCATCCCCCAGGTAACTAAATTGAACTCTCTACCATCCCCTGGTAACTAAATTGAACTCTCTACCATCCCCAGGTAACTAAATGGAACTCTCTACCATCCCCCAGGTAACTAAATGGAACTCTCTACCATCACCCAGGTAACTAAATGGAACTCTCTGCCATCCCCCTGGTAACTAAATCTCTACAATAGCCCAGGTTACTAAATGGAACTCTCGCCAATCCCCCAGGTAACTAAATGGAACTCTCTGCAATCCCCCAGGTAACTAAATGGAACTCTACAATCCCCAGGTAACTAAATGGAACACTCTACCATCACCAGGTAACTAAATGGAATTCTCTACCATCCCCCAGGTAACTAAATGGAACTTTCTACCATCACCAGGTAACTAAATGGAACTCTCTGCCATCCCCAGGTAACTAAATGGAACTCTCTGCCATCACCAGGTAACTAAATGGAACTCTCTACCATCCCCCAGGTAACTAAATGGAACTCTACCATCACCAGGTAACTAAATGGAACTCTACCATCACCAGGTAACTAAATGGAACTCTCTACCATCCCCTGGTAACTAAATGTAACTCTCTACCATCCCCTGGTAACTAAATGTAACTCTCTACAATCCCCCAGGTAACTAAATGGAACTCTCTACCATCCCCCAGGTAACTAAATGGAACTCTCTACCATCCCCCAGGTAACTAAATGGAACTCTCTACCATCCCCCAGGTAACTAAATGGAACTCTCTACCATCACCAGGTAACTAAATGGAACTCTCTGCCATCCCCCAGGTAACTAAATGGAACTCTCTGCCATCACCAGGTAACTAAATGGAACTCTCTACCATCCCCCAGGTAACTAAATGGAACTCTCTACAATCACCAGGTAACTAAATGGAACTCTCTGCCATCCCCCAGGTAACTAAATGGAACTCTCTACCATCCCCCAGGTAACTAAATGGAACTCTCTACAATCCCCCAGGTAACTAAATGGAACTCTCTGCCATCCCCCAGGTAACTAAATGGAACTCTCTACCATCGCCCAGGTAACTAAATGGAACTCTCTACCATCCCCCTGGTAACTAAATGGAACTCTCTACCATCCCCCTGGTAACTAAATGTAACTCTCTACAATCCCCCAGGTAACTAAATGTAACTCTCTACCATCCCCCAGGTAACTAAATGGAACTCTCTACCATCACCAGGTAACTAAATGGAACTCTCTACCATCACCAGGTAACTAAATGGAACTCTCTACCATCCCCCAGGTAACTAAATGGAACTCTCTACCATCCCCCAGGTAACTAAATGGAACTCTCTGCAATGACCAGGTAACTAAATGGAACTCTCTACCCCCCAGGTAACTAAATGGAACTCTCTACCATCACCAGGTAACTAAATGGAACTCTCTACCATCACCAGTTAACTAAATGGAACTCTCTACCATCCCCCAGGTAACTAAATGGAACTCTCTACCATCCCCCAGGTAACTAAATGGAACTCTCTGCAATCACCAGGTAACTAAATGGAACTCTCTACCCCCAGGTAACTAAATGGAACTCTCTACCATCACCAGATAACTAAATGGAACTCTCTACCATCACCAGGTAACTAAATGGAACTCTCTACCATCCCCCAGGTAACTAAATGGAACTCTCTACCATCCCCCAGGTAACTAAATGGAACTCTCTACCATCCCCCAGGTAACTAAATTGAACTCTCTACCATCCCCCAGGTAACTAAATGGAACTCTCTACCATCCCCCAGGTAACTAAATGGAACTCTCTGCCATCCCCCAGGTAACTAAATGGAACTCTCTACCATCACCCAGGTAACTAAATGGAACTCTCTGCCATCCCCCTTGTAACTAAATGGAACTCTCTACCATCACCAGGTAACTAAATGGAACTCTCTACCATCCCCCTGGTAACTAAATGGAACTCCCTACCATCACCAAGTAACTAAATTGAACTCTCTACCATCACCAGGTAACTAAATGGAACTCTCTACCATCCCCCAGGTAACTAAATGGAACTCTCTACCATCCCCTATGTAACTAAATTGAACTCTCTACCATCACCAGGTAACTAAATGGAACTCTCTACCATCCCCCAGGTAACTAAATGGAACTCTCTACCATCCCATAGGTAACTAAATGGAACTCTCTGCCATCACCAGGTATCTAAATGGAACTCTCTACCATCCCCCAGGTAACTAAATGGAACTCTCTACCATCACCAGGTAACTAAATGGAACTCTCTACCATCACCAGGTAACTAAATGGAACTCTCTACCATCCCACAGGTAACTAAATGGAACTCTCTACCATCCCCCAGGTAACTAGATGGAACTCTCTACCATCACCCAGGTAACTAAATGGAACTCTCTGCCATCCCCCTGGTAACTAAATGGAACTCTCTACAATACCCCAGGTTACTAAATGGAACTCTCGCCAATCCCCCAGGTAACTAAATGGAACTCTCTCCAATCCCCCAGGTAACTAAATGGAACTCTCTACCATCCCCCAAGTAACTAAATGGAACACTCTACCATCACCAGGTAACTAAATGGAACTCTCTACCATCACCAGGTAACTAAATGGAACTCTCTACCATCCCCCAGGTAACTAAATGGAACTCTCTACCATCCCCTAGGTAACTAAATGGAACTCTCTACCATCACCAGGTAACTAAATGGAACTCTCTACCATCCCCCAGGTAACTAAATGGAACTCTCTACCATCCCCCAGGTAACTAAATGGAACTCTCTACCATCCCCCTGGTAACTAAATTGAACTCTCTACCATCCTCCAGGTAACTAAATGGAACTCTCGACAATCCCCCAGGTAACTAAATGGAACTCTCTGCAATCCCCCAGGTAACTAAATGGAACTCTCTACCATCCCCCAGGTAACTAAATGGAACTCTACCATCCCCAGGTAACTAAATCTCTACCATCACCAGGTAACTAAATGGAACTCTCTACCATCCCCCAGGTAAATAAATGGAACTCTCTACCATCACCAGGTAACTAAATTGAACTCTCTACCATCACCAGGTAACTAAATGGAACTCTCTACCATCCCCCAGGTAACTAAATGGAACTCTCTACCATCCCCTATGTAACTAAATTGAACTCTCTACCATCACCAGGTAACGAAATGGAACTCTCTACCATCCCCCAGGTAACTAAATGGAACTCTCTACCATCCCCTAGGTAACTAAATGGAACTCTCTGCCTCACCAGGTATCTAAATGGAACTCTCTACCATCCCCAGGTAACTAAATGGAACTCTACCATCACCAGGTAACTAAATGGAACTCTACCATCACCAGGTAACTAAATGGAACTCTCTACCATCCCCAGGTAACTAAATGGAACTCTCTACCATCCCCCTGGTAACTAAATGGAACTCTCTACCATCCCCAGGTAACTAAATGGAACTCTCTACCATCCCCCAGGTAACTAAATGGAACTCTCTACCATCCCACAGGTAACTAAATGGAACTCTCTACCATCCCCCAGGTAACTAGATGGAACTCTCTACCATCACCCAGGTAACTAAATGGAACTCTCTGCCATCCCCCTGGTAACTAAATGGAACTCTCTACAATACCCCAGGTTACTAAATGGAACTCTCGCCAATCCCCCAGGTAACTAAATGGAACTCTCTGCAATCCCCCAGGTAACTAAATGGAACTCTCTACCATCCCCCAGGTAACTAAATGGAACACTCTACCATCACCAGGTAACTAAATGGAACTCTCTACCATCACCAGGTAACTAAATGGAACTCTCTACCATCACCAGGTAACTAAATGGAACTCTCTGCCATCCCCCAGGTAACTAAATGGAACTCTCTGCCATCACCAGGTAACTAAATGGAACTCTCTACCATCCCCCAGGTAACTAAATGGAACTCTCTACCATCACCAGGTAACTAAATGGAACTCTCTACCATCACCAGGTAACTAAATGGAACTCTCTACCATCCCCCAGGTAACTAAATGGAACTCTCTGCCATCCCCCAGGTAACTAAATGGAACTCTCTACCATCCCCCAGGTAACTAAATGGAACTCTCTACAATCCCCCAGGTAACTAAATGGAACTCTCTGCCATCCCCCAGGTAACTAAATGGAACTCTCTACCATCGCCCAGGTAACTAAATGGAACTCTCTACCATCCCCCTGGTAACTAAATGGAACTCTCTACCATCCCCCTGGTAACTAAATGTAACTCTCTACAATCCCCCAGGTAACTAAATGTAACTCTCTACCATCCCCAGGTAACTAAATGGAACTCTCTACCATCACCAGGTAACTAAATGGAACTCTCTACCATCACCAGGTAACTAAATGGAACTCTCTACCATCCCCAGGTAACTAAATGGAACTCTCTACCATCCCCAGGTAACTAAATGGAACTCTCTGCAATGACCAGGTAACTAAATGGAACTCTACCCCCAGGTAACTAAATGGAACTCTCTACCATCACCAGGTAACTAAATGGAACTCTCTACCATCACCAGTTAACTAAATGGAACTCTCTACCATCCCCCAGGTAACTAAATGGAACTCTCTACCATCCCCCAGGTAACTAAATGGAACTCTCTGCAATCACCAGGTAACTAAATGGAACTCTCTACCCCCCAGGTAACTAAATGGAACTCTACCATCACCAGATAACTAAATGGAACTCTCTACCATCACCAGGTAACTAAATGGAACTCTCTACCATCACCAGGTAACTAAATGGAACTCTCTACCATCCCCCAGGTAACTAAATGGAACTCTCTACCATCCCCCAGGTAACTAAATTGAACTCTCTACCATCACCAGGTAACTAAATGGAACTCTCTACCATCCCCCAGGTAACTAAATGGAACTCTCTGCCATCCCCCAGGTAACTAAATGGAACTCTCTACCATCACCCAGGTAACTAAATGGAACTCTCTGCCATCCCCTTGTAACTAAATGGAACTCTCTACCATCACCAGGTAACTAAATGGAACTCTCTACCATCCCCTGGTAACTAAATGGAACTCCCTACCATCACCAAGTAACTAAATTGAACTCTCTACCATCACCAGGTAACTAAATGGAACTCTCTACCATCCCCAGGTAACTAAATGGAACTCTCTACCATCCCCTATGTAACTAAATTGAACTCTCTACCATCACCAGGTAACTAAATGGAACTCTCTACCATCCCCAGGTAACTAAATGGAACTCTCTACCATCCCATAGGTAACTAAATGGAACTCTCTGCCATCACCAGGTATCTAAATGGAACTCTCTACCATCCCCCAGGTAACTAAATGGAACTCTCTACCATCACCAGGTAACTAAATGGAACTCTCTACCATCACCAGGTAACTAAATGGAACTCTCTACCATCCCACAGGTAACTAAATGGAACTCTCTACCATCCCCAGGTAACTAGATGGAACTCTCTACCATCACCCAGGTAACTAAATGGAACTCTCTGCCATCCCCCTGGTAACTAAATGGAACTCTCTACAATACCCCAGGTTACTAAATGGAACTCTCGCCAATCCCCCAGGTAACTAAATGGAACTCTCTCCAATCCCCCAGGTAACTAAATGGAACTCTCTACCATCCCCCAAGTAACTAAATGGAACACTCTACCATCACCAGGTAACTAAATGGAACTCTCTACCATCACCAGGTAACTAAATGGAACTCTCTACCATCCCCCAGGTAACTAAATGGAACTCTCTACCATCCCCTAGGTAACTAAATGGAACTCTCTACCATCACCAGGTAACTAAATGGAACTCTCTACCATCCCCCAGGTAACTAAATGGAACTCTACCATCCCCCAGGTAACTAAATGGAACTCTACCATCCCCTGGTAACTAAATTGAACTCTACCATCCTCCAGGTAACTAAATGGAACTCTCGACAATCCCCCAGGTAACTAAATGGAACTCTCTGCAATCCCCCAGGTAACTAAATGGAACTCTCTACCATCCCCCAGGTAACTAAATGGAACTCTCTACCATCCCCCAGGTAACTAAATGGAACTCTCTACCATCACCAGGTAACTAAATGGAACTCTCTACCATCCCCCAGGTAAATAAATGGAACTCTCTACCATCACCAGGTAACTAAATTGAACTCTCTACCATCACCAGGTAACTAAATGGAACTCTCTACCATCCCCCAGGTAACTAAATGGAACTCTCTACCATCCCCTATGTAACTAAATTGAACTCTCTACCATCACCAGGTAACGAAATGGAACTCTCTACCATCCCCCAGGTAACTAAATGGAACTCTCTACCATCCCCTAGGTAACTAAATGGAACTCTCTGCCTCACCAGGTATCTAAATGGAACTCTCTACCATCGCCCAGGTAACTAAATGGAACTCTCTACCATCACCAGGTAACTAAATGGAACTCTCTACCATCACCAGGTAACTAAATGGAACTCTCTACCATCCCCCAGGTAACTAAATGGAACTCTCTACCATCCCCCTGGTAACTAAATGGAACTCTCTACCATCCCCCAGGTAACTAAATGGAACTCTCTACCATCCCCCAGGTAACTAAATGGAACTCTCTACCATCCCACAGGTAACTAAATGGAACTCTCTACCATCCCCCAGGTAACTAGATGGAACTCTCTACCATCACCCAGGTAACTAAATGGAACTCTCTGCCATCCCCCTGGTAACTAAATGGAACTCTCTACAATACCCCAGGTTACTAAATGGAACTCTCGCCAATCCCCCAGGTAACTAAATGGAACTCTCTGCAATCCCCCAGGTAACTAAATGGAACACTCTACCATCACCAGGTAACTAAATGGAACTCTCTACCATCACCAGGTAACTAAATGGAACTCTCTACCATCACCAGGTAACTAAATGGAACTCTCTGCCATCCCCCAGGTAACTAAATGGAACTCTCTGCCATCACCAGGTAACTAAATGGAACTCTCTACCATCCCCCAGGTAACTAAATGGAACTCTCTACCATCACCAGGTCTCTACCATCACCAGGTAACTAAATGGAACTCTACCATCCCCCAGGTAACTAAATGGAACTCTCTACCATCCCACAGGTAACTAAATGGAACTCTCTACCATCCCCCAGTTAACTAGATGGAACTCTCTACCATCACCCAGGTAACTAAATGGAACTCTCTGCCATCCCCCTGGTAACTAAATGGAACTCTCTACAATACCCCAGGTTACTAAATGGAACTCTCGCCAATCCCCCAGGTAACTAAATGGAACTCTCTGCAATCCCCCAGGTAACTAAATGGAACTCTCTACCATCCCCCAGGTAACTAAATGGAACACTCTACCATCACCAGGTAACTAAATGGAACTCTCTACCATCACCAGGTAACTAAATGGAACTCTCTACCATCACCAGGTAACTAAATGGAACTCTCTGCCATCCCCCAGGTAACTAAATGGAACTCTCTGCCATCACCAGGTAACTAAATGGAACTCTCTACCATCCCCCAGGTAACTAAATGGAACTCTCTACCATCACCAGGTAACTAAATGGAACTCTCTACCATCACCAGGTAACTAAATGGAACTCTCTACCATCCCCCAGGTAACTAAATGGAACTCTCTACCATCCCGCTGGTAACTAAATGTAACTCTCTACCATCCCCTGGTAACTAAATGTAACTCTCTACAATCCCCCAGGTAACTAAATGGAACTCTCTACCATCCCCCAGGTAACTAAATGGAACTCTCTACCATCACCAGGTAACTAAATGGAACTCTCTGCCATCCCCCAGGTAACTAAATGGAACTCTCTGCCATCACCAGGTAACTAAATGGAACTCTCTACCCCCCAGGTAACTAAATGGAACTCTCTACCATCACCAGGTAACTAAATGGAACTCTCTACCATCACCAGTTAACTAAATGGAACTCTCTACCATCCCCCAGGTAACTAAATGGAACTCTCTACCATCCCCCAGGTAACTAAATGGAACTCTCTGCAATCACCAGGTAACTAAATGGAACTCTCTACCCCCCAGGTAACTAAATGGAACTCTCTACCATCACCAGATAACTAAATGGAACTCTCTACCATCACCAGGTAACTAAATGGAACTCTCTACCATCCCCCAGGTAACTAAATGGAACTCTCTACCATCCCCCAGGTAACTAAATGGAACTCTCTACCATCCCCCAGGTAACTAAATTGAACTCTCTACCATCCCCAAGGTAACTAAATGGAACTCTCTACCATCCCCCAGGTAACTAAATGGAACTCTCTGCCATCCCCCAGGTAACTAAATGGAACTCTCTACCATCACCCAGGTAACTAAATGGAACTCTCTGCCATCCCCCTTGTAACTAAATGGAACTCTCTACCATCACCAGGTAACTAAATGGAACTCTCTACCATCCCCCTGGTAACTAAATGGAACTCTCTACCATCACCAAGTAACTAAATTGAACTCTCTACCATCACCAGGTAACTAAATGGAACTCTCTACCATCCCCCAGGTAACTAAATGGAACTCTCTACCATCCCCTATGTAACTAAATTGAACTCTCTAACATCACCAGGTAACTAAATGGAACTCTCTACCATCCCCCAGGTAACTAAATGGAACTCTCTACCATCCCATAGGTAACTAAATGGAACTCTCTGCCATCACCAGGTATCTAAATGGAACTCTCTACCATCCCCCAGGTAACTAAATGGAACTCTCTACCATCACCAGGTAACTAAATTGAACTCTCTACCATCACCAGGTAACTAAATGGAACTCTCTACCATCCCCCAGGTAACTAAATGGAACTCTCTACCATCCCCTAGGTAACTAAATGGAACTCTCTGCCATCACCAGGTATCTAAATGGAACTCTCTACCATCCCCAGGTAACTAAATGGAACTCTCTACCATCACCAGGTAACTAAATGGAACTCTCTACCATCACCAGGTAACTAAATGGAACTCTCTACCATCCCCCAGGTAACTAAATGGAACTCTCTACCATCCCCCTGGTAACTAAATGGAACTCTCTACCATCCCCCAGGTAACTAAATGGAACTCTCTACCATCCCCCAGGTAACTAAATGGAACTCTCTACCATCCCACAGGTAACTAAATGGAACTCTCTACCATCCCCCAGGTAACTAGATGGAACTCTCTACCATCACCCAGGTAACTAAATGGAACTCTCTGCCATCCCCCTGGTAACTAAATGGAACTCTCTACAATACCCCAGGTTACTAAATGGAACTCTCGCCAATCCCCCAGGTAACTAAATGGAACTCTCTGCAATCCCCAGGTAACTAAATGGAACTCTACCATCCCCAGGTAACTAAATGGAACACTCTACCATCACCAGGTAACTAAATGGAACTCTCTACCATCACCAGGTAACTAAATGGAACTCTCTACCATCCCCCAGGTAACTAAATGGAACTCTCTACCATCCCCTGGTAACTAAATGGAACTCTCTACCATCCCCCAGGTAACTAAATGGAACTCTCTACCATCCCCAGGTAACTAAATGGAACTCTCTACCATCCCCAGGTAACTAAATGGAACTCTCTACCATCCCCAGGTAACTAGATGGAACTCTACCATCACCCAGGTAACTAAATGGAACTCTCTGCCATCCCCAGGTAACTAAATGGAACTCTCTACAATACCCCAGGTTACTAAATGGAACTCTCTACCAATCCCCAGGTAACTAAATGGAACTCTCTGCAATCCCCAGGTAACTAAATGGAACTCTCTACCATCCCCAGGTAACTAAATGGAACACTCTACCATCACCAGGTAACTAAATGGAACTCTCTACCATCACCAGGTAACTAAATGGAACTCTCTACCATCACCAGGTAACTAAATGGAACTCTCTGCCATCCCCCAGGTAACTAAATGGAACTCTCTGCCATCACCAGGTAACTAAATGGAACTCTCTACCATCCCCCAGGTAACTAAATGGAACTCTCTACCATCACCAGGTAACTAAATGGAACTCTACCATCACCAGGTAACTAAATGGAACTCTCTACCATCCCCCAGGTAACTAAATGGAACTCTCTACCATCCCCAGGTAACTAAATGGAACTCTCTACCATCCCACAGGTAACTAAATGGAACTCTCTACCATCCCCCAGGTAAAATGGAACTCTCTACCATCACCCAGGTAACTAAATGGAACTCTCTGCCATCCCCCAGGTAACTAAATGGAACTCTCTACAATCCCCAGGTTACTAAATGGTAATCCCCCAGGTAACTAAATGGAACTCTCTACCATCCCCCTGGTAACTAAATGTAACTCTCTACCATCCCCTGGTAACTAAATGTAACTCTCTACAATCCCCAGGTAACTAAATGGAACTCTCTACCATCCCCAGGTAACTAAATGGAACTCTCTACCATCACCAGGTAACTAAATGGAACTCTCTGCCATCCCCAGGTAACTAAATGGAACTCTGCCATCACCAGGTAACTAAATGGAACTCTCTACCCCCAGGTAACTAAATGGAACTCTCTACCATCACCAGGTAACTAAATGGAACTCTCTACCATCACCAGTTAACTAAATGGAACTCTACCATCCCCCAGGTAACTAAATGGAACTCTCTACCATCCCCAGGTAACTAAATGGAACTCTCTGCAATCACCAGGTAACTAAATGGAACTCTACCCCCAGGTAACTAAATGGAACTCTCTACCATCACCAGATAACTAAATGGAACTCTACCATCACCAGGTAACTAAATGGAACTCTACCATCCCCCAGGTAACTAAATGGAACTCTCTACCATCCCCCAGGTAACTAAATGGAACTCTCTACCATCCCCAGGTAACTAAATTGAACTCTCTACCATCCCAAGGTAACTAAATGGAACTCTCTACCATCCCCAGGTAACTAAATGGAACTCTCTGCCATCCCCCAGGTAACTAAATGGAACTCTCTACCATCACCCAGGTAACTAAATGGAACTCTCTGCCATCCCCTTGTAACTAAATGGAACTCTCTACCATCACCAGGTAACTAAATGGAACTCTCTACCATCCCCTGGTAACTAAATGGAACTCTCTACCATCACCAAGTAACTAAATTGAACTCTCTACCATCACCAGGTAACTAAATGGAACTCTCTACCATCCCCCAGGTAACTAAATGGAACTCTCTACCATCCCCTATGTAACTAAATTGAACTCTCTACCATCACCAGGTAACTAAATGGAACTCTCTACCATCCCCCAGGTAACTAAATGGAACTCTCTACCATCCCCAGGTAACTAAATGGAACTCTCTGCCATCACCAGGTATCTAAATGGAACTCTCTACCATCCCCCATGTAACTAAATGGAACTCTCTACCATCACCAGGTAACTAAATGGAACTCTCTACCATCACCAGGTAACTAAATGGAACTCTCTACCATCCCACAGGTAACTAAATGGAACTCTCTACCATCCCCCAGGTAACTAGATGGAACTCTCTACCATCACCCAGGTAACTAAATGGAACTCTCTGCCATCCCCCTGGTAACTAAATGGAACTCTCTACAATACCCCAGGTTACTAAATGGAACTCTCGCCAATCCCCCAGGTAACTAAATGGAACTCTCTGCAATCCCCCAGGTAACTAAATGGAACTCTCTACCATCCCCCAGGTAACTAAATGGAACACTCTACCATCACCAGGTAACTAAATGGAACTCTCTACCATCACCAGGTAACTAAATGGAACTCTCTACCATCCCCCAGGTAACTAAATGGAACTCTCTACCATCCCCTAGGTAACTAAATGGAACTCTCTACCATCACCAGGTAACTAAATGGAACTCTCTACCATCCCCAGGTAACTAAATGGAACTCTCTACCATCCCCCAGGTAACTAAATGGAACTCTCTACCATCCCCCTGGTAACTAAATTGAACTCTCTACCATCCCCCAGGTAACTAAATGGAACTCTCTACCATCCCACAGGTAACTAAATGGAACTCTCTACCATCCCCCAGGTAACTAGATGGAACTCTCTACCATCACCCAGGTAACTAAATGGAACTCTCTGCCATCCCCTGGTAACTAAATGGAACTCTCTACAATACCCCAGGTTACTAAATGGAACTCTCGCCAATCCCCCAGGTAACTAAATGGAACTCTCTGCAATCCCCCAGGTAACTAAATGGAACTCTCTACCATCCCCCAGGTAACTAAATGGAACACTCTACCATCACCAGGTAACTAAATGGAACTCTACCATCACCAGGTAACTAAATGGAATCTACCATCACCAGGTAACTAAATGGAACTCTCTGCCATCCACCAGGTAACTAAATGGAACTCTCTGCCATCACCAGGTAACTAAATGGAACTCTCTACCATCACCCAGGTAACTAAATGGAACTCTCTACCATCACCAGGTAACTAAATGGAACTCTCTACCATCACCAGGTAACTAAATGGAACTCTCTACCATCCCCCAGGTAACTAAATGGAACTCTCTACCATCCCGCTGGTAACTAAATGTAACTCTCTACCATCCCCTGGTAACTAAATGTAACTCTCTACAATCCCCCAGGTAACTAAATGGAACTCTCTACCATCCCCCAGGTAACTAAATGGAACTCTCTACCATCACCAGGTAACTAAATGGAACTCTCTGCCATCCCCCAGGTAACTAAATGGAACTCTCTGCCATCACCAGGTAACTAAATGGAACTCTCTACCCCCCAGGTAACTAAATGGAACTCTACCATCACCAGGTAACTAAATGGAATACCATCACCAGTTAACTAAATGGAACTCTCTACCATCCCCCAGGTAACTAAATGGAACTCTCTACCATCCCCCAGGTAACTAAATGGAACTCTCTGCAATCACCAGGTAACTAAATGGAATACCCCCAGGTAACTAAATGGAACTCTCTACCATCACCAGGTAACTAAATGGAACTCTCTACCATCACCAGGTAACTAAATGGAACTCTACCATCCCCAGGTAACTAAATGGAACTCTCTACCATCCCCAGGTAACTAAATGGAACTCTCTACCATCCCCCAGGTAA
>NC_088407.1:86100127-86107627 GCF_034236695.1 Oncorhynchus nerka
AGGCTTCCTGTCTCTCCTCCTGTTCTGTCATCAGGCTTCCTGTCTCTCCTCCTGTTCTGTCATCAGGCTTCCTGTCTCTCCTCCTGTTCTGTCATCAGGCTTCCTGTCTCTCCCCTCTTCTGTCATCAGGCTTCCTGTCTCTCCTCCTGTTCCAGAACAGGCTTCCTGTCTCTCCTCCTCCTGTTCTGTCATCAGGCTTCCTGTCTCTCCTCCTGTTCAGTCATCAGGCTTCCTGTCTCTCCCCCTCTTCTGTCATCAGGCTTCCTGTCTCTCCTCCTCTTCTGTCCTCAGGCTTCCTGTCTCTCCTCCTGTTCTGTCATCAGTTGTTCCTGTCTCTCCTCCTGTTCTGTCATCAGGCCTGTCTCTCCTCCTCCCTCCTGTTCTGTCATCAGGCTTCCAGAACTCTCCCCTCTTCTGTCATCAGGCTTCCTGTCTCTCCTCCTCTTCTGTCATCAGGCTTCCTGTCTCTCCTCCTCTTCTGTCATCAGTTGCTAACCTGTCCTGTCTCTCCTCCTTCTGTCATCAGGTTTAACCTGTCTCTCCTCCTCTCCTCCTGTTCAGAACAGTTTCCTGTCTCTCCTCCAGAACTCCTCCTGTTCTGTCATCAGGCTTCCTGTCTCTCCTCCTCTCCTCCTCCTGTCATCAGGCTTCCTGTCTCTCCTCCTGTTCTGTCATCAGGCTTCCTGTCTCTCCTCCTGTTCTGTCATCAGGCTTCCTGTCTCCTCCTCCTGTTCTGTCATGCTAACCTGTCTCTCCTCCTCTCCCCCTCTTCTGTCATCAGGCTTCCTGTCTCTCCTCTCTTCTGTCATCAGGCTTCCTGTCTCTGCTCCTCTTCTGTCATCAGGCTTCCTGTCTCTCCTCCTCTCCTCCTGTTCTGTCATCAGAACTTCCTGTCTCTGATCTCTCCTCCTGTTCTGAACAGTTTCCTGTCTCTCTCCTCCAGAACAGTTGTAACCTGTCTCTCCTCCTGTTCTGTCATCAGGCTTCCTGTCTCTCCCCCTCTTCTGTCATCAGTTGCTTCCTGTTTCTCCCTCTTCTGTCAACAGGCTAACCTGTCTCTCCTCCTGTTCTGATCAGGCTTCCTGTCTCTCCTCCTCTCCTCCTGTTCTGTCATCAGGCTTCTGTCTCTCCCCTCTTCTGTCATCAGGCTTCCTGTCTCTCCTCCTGTTCTGTCATCAGGCTTAACCTGTCTCTCCCCTCTTCTGTCATCAGGCTTCCTGTTTCTCCTCCTCTTCTGTCATCAGGCTTCCTGTCTCTCCTCCTGTTCTGTCATCAGGCTTCCTCTCTCTCCTCCTCTCCTCCTGTTCTGTCATCAGGCTTCCTGTCTCTCCTCCTCCAGAACTGTTCTGTCATCAGGCTTCCTGTCTCTCCTCCTGTTCTGTCATCAGGCTTCCTGTCTCTCCTCCTGTTCTCTCATCAGGCTTCCTGTCTCTCCTCCTGTTCTGTCATCAGGCTTCCTGTCTCTCTCCCTCTTCTGTCATCAGGCTTCCTGTCTCTCCTCCAGAACTCCTAACCTCTCCTCCTCTTCAGATCAGGCGTCCTGTCTCTCCTCCTGTTCTGTCATCAGTTGTAACCTGTCTCTCCTCCTGTTCTGTCATCAGGCTTCCTGTCTCTCCTCCTGTTCTGTCATCAGGCTTCCTGTCTCTCCTCCTGTTCTGTCATCATGCTTCCTGTCTCTCCTCCTGTTCTGTCATCAGGCTTCCTGTCTCTCCTCCTGTTCTGTCATCAGGCTTCCTGTCTCTCCTCCTCTTCTGTCATCAGGCTTCCTGTCTCTCCTCCTGTTCTGTCATCAGGCTTCCTGTCTCTCCTCCTGTTCTGTCATCAGGCTTCCTGTCTCTCCTCCTCTCCTCCTCTCCTCCTGTTCTGTCATCAGGCTTCCTGTCTCTCCTCCTCTCCTCCTCTCCTCCTGTTCTGTCATCAGGCTTCCTGTCTCTCCTCCTCTCCTCCTCTCCTCCTGTTCTGTCACCAGGCTTCCTGTCTCTCCTCCTCTCCTCCTCTCCTCCTGTTCTGTCATCAGGCTTCCTGTCTCTCCTCCTCTCCTCCTCTCCTCCTGTTCTGTCATCAGGCTTCCTGTCTCTCCTCCTGTTCTGTCATCAGGCTTCCTGTCTCTCCTCCTGTTCTGTCATCAGGCTTCCTGTCTCTCCTCCTGTTCTGTCATCAGGCTTCCTGTCTCTCCTCCTGTTCTGTCATCAGGCTTCCTGTCTCTCCCCCTCTTCTGTCATCAGGCTTCCTGTCTCTCCTCCTGTTCTGTCATCAGGCTTCCTGTCTCTCCTCCTGTTCTGTCATCAGGCTTCCTGTCTCTCCTCCTGTTCTGTCATCAGGCTTCCTGTCTCTCCCCCTCTTCTGTCATCAGGCTTCCTGTCTCTCCTCCTCTTCTGTCATCAGGCTTCCTGTCTCTCCTCCTGTTCTGTCATCAGGCTTCCTGTCTCTCCTCCTGTTCTGTCATCAGGCTTCCTGTCTCTCCTCCTCTCCTCCTGTTCTGTCATCAGGCTTCCTGTCTCTCCCCCTCTTCTGTCATCAGGCTTCCTGTCTCTCCTCCTCTTCTGTCATCAGGCTTCCTGTCTCTCCTCCTCTTCTGTCATCAGGCTTCCTGTCTCTCCTCCTGTTCTGTCATCAGGCTTCCTGTCTCTCCTCCTCTCCTCCTGTTCTGTCATCAGGCTTCCTGTCTCTCCTCCTCTCCTCCTGTTCTGTCATCAGGCTTCCTGTCTCTCCTCCTCTCCTCCTCTTCTGTCATCAGGCTTCCTGTCTCTCCTCCTGTTCTGTCATCAGGCTTCCTGTCTCTCCTCCTGTTCTGTCATCAGGCTTCCTGTCTCTCCTCCTGTTCTGTCATCAGGCTTCCTGTCTCTCCTCCTCTCCCCCTCTTCTGTCATCAGGCTTCCTGTCTCTCCCCCTCTTCTGTCATCAGGCTTCCTGTCTCTGCTCCTCTTCTGTCATCAGGCTTCCTGTCTCTGCTCCTCTCCTCCTGTTCTGTCATCAGGCTTCCTGTCTCTGATCCTCTCCTCCTGTTCTGTCATCAGGTTTCCTGTCTCTCCTCCTGTTCTGTCATCAGGCTTCCTGTCTCTCCTCCTGTTCTGTCATCAGGCTTCCTGTCTCTCCCCCTCTTCTGTCATCAGGCTTCCTGTTTCTCCTCCTCTTCCTGTCATCAGGCTTCCTGTCTCTCCTCCTGTTCTGTCATCAGGCTTCCTGTCTCTCCTCCTCTCCTCCTGTTCTGTCATCAGGCTTCCTGTCTCTCCCCCTCTTCTGTCATCAGGCTTCCTGTCTCTCCTCCTGTTCTGTCATCAGGTTTCCTGTCTCTCCCCCTCTTCTGTCATCAGGCTTCCTGTTTCTCCTCCTCTTCTGTCATCAGGCTTCCTGTCTCTCCTCCTGTTCTGTCATCAGGCTTCCTGTCTCTCCTCCTCTCCTCCTGTTCTGTCATCAGGCTTCCTGTCTCTCCTCCTCTCCTCCTGTTCTGTCATCAGGCTTCCTGTCTCTCCTCCTGTTCTGTCATCAGGCTTCCTGTCTCTCCTCCTGTTCTCTCATCAGGCTTCCTGTCTCTCCTCCTGTTCTGTCATCAGGCTTCCTGTCTCTCTCCCTCTTCTGTCATCAGGCTTCCTGTCTCTCCTCCTCTCCTCCTCTCCTCCTCTTCTATCATCAGGCGTCCTGTCTCTCCTCCTGTTCTGTCATCAGGCTTCCTGTCTCTCCTCCTGTTCTGTCATCAGGCTTCCTGTCTCTCCTCCTGTTCTGTCATCAGGCTTCCTGTCTCTCCTCCTGTTCTGTCATCATGCTTCCTGTCTCTCCTCCTGTTCTGTCATCAGGCTTCCTGTCTCTCCTCCTGTTCTGTCATCAGGCTTCCTGTCTCTCCTCCTCTTCTGTCATCAGGCTTCCTGTCTCTCCTCCTGTTCTGTCATCAGGCTTCCTGTCTCTCCTCCTGTTCTGTCATCAGGCTTCCTGTCTCTCCTCCTGTTCTGTCATCAGGCTTCCTGTCTCTCCCCCTCTTCTGTCATCAGGCTTCCTGTCTCTCCTCCTGTTCTGTCATCAGGCTTCTGTCTCTCCTCCTGTTCTGTCATCAGGCTTCCTGTCTCTCCTCCTGTTCTGTCATCAGGCTTCCTGTCTCTCCCCCTCTTCTGTCATCAGGCTTCCTGTCTCTCCTCCTCTTCTGTCATCAGGCTTCCTGTCTCTCCTCCTGTTCTGTCATCAGGCTTCCTGTCTCTCCTCCTGTTCTGTCATCAGGCTTCCTGTCTCTCCTCCTCTCCTCCTGTTCTGTCATCAGGCTTCCTGTCTCTCCCCCTCTTCTGTCATCAGGCTTCCTGTCTCTCCTCCTCTTCTGTCATCAGGCTTCCTGTCTCTCCTCCTCTTCTGTCATCAGGCTTCCTGTCTCTCCTCCTGTTCTGTCATCAGGCTTCCTGTCTCTCCTCCTCTCCTCCTGTTCTGTCATCAGGCTTCCTGTCTCTCCCCCTCTCCTCCTGTTCTGTCATCAGGCTTCCTGTCTCTCCCCCTCTCCTCCTGTTCTGTCATCAGGCTTCCTGTCTCTCCTCCTCTCCTCCTCTTCTGTCATCAGGCTTCCTGTCTCTCCTCCTGTTCTGTCATCAGGCTTCCTGTCTCTCCTCCTGTTCTGTCATCAGGCTTCCTGTCTCTCCTCCTGTTCTGTCATCAGGCTTCCTGTCTCTCCTCCTCTCCCCCTCTTCTGTCATCAGGCTTCCTGTCTCTCCCCCTCTTCTGTCATCAGGCTTCCTGTCTCTGCTCCTCTTCTGTCATCAGGCTTCCTGTCTCTGCTCCTCTCCTCCTGTTCTGTCATCAGGCTTCCTGTCTCTGCTCCTCTCCTCCTGTTCTGTCATCAGGTTTCCTGTCTCTCCTCCTGTTCTGTCATCAGGCTTCCTGTCTCTCCTCCTGTTCTGTCATCAGGCTTCCTGTCTCTCCTCCTGTTCTGTCACCAGGCTTCCTGTCTCTCCTCCTGTTCTGTCATCAGGCTTCCTGTCTCTCCTCCTGTTCTGTCATCAGGGTTCCTGTCTCTGCTCCTCTTCTGTCATCAGGCTTCCTGTCTCTGCTCCTCTCCTCCTGTTCTGTCATCAGGCTTCCTGTCTCTGCTCCTCTCCTCCTGTTCTGTCATCAGGTTTCCTGTCTCTCCTCCTGTTCTGTCATCAGGCTTCCTGTCACTCCTCCTGTTCTGTCATCAGGCTTCTTGTCTCTCCCCCTCTTCTGTCATCAGGCTTCCTGTCTCTCCTCCTGTTGTGTGTCTGTCTCAGTGTGTCTGTCTTAGTGTGTCTGTCTCAGTGTGTCTGTCTCAGTGTGTGTCTGTCTCAGTGTGTCTGTCTCAGTGTGTCTGTCTTAGTGTGTCTCAGTGTGTCTGTCTTAGTGTGTCTGTCTCAGTGTGTCTGTCTCAGTGTGTCTCAGTGTGTCTGTCTCAGTGTGTCTGTCTTAGTGTGTCTGTCTCCGTGTGTCTGTCTTCAGGACGTGTGTCTGTCTCAGTGTGTCTGTCTCAGTGTGTCTGTCTCAGTGTGTCTGTCTCTGTGTGTCTGTCTCAGTGTGTCTGTCTCAGTGTGTCTGTCTCAGTGTGTCTCAGTGTGTCTGTCTCAGTGTGTCTGTCTCAGTGTGTCTGTCTCAGTGTGTCTGTCTCAGTGTGTCTGTCTTCAGGACGTGTGTCTGTCTGTCTGTGTCAGTGTGTCTGTCTCAGTGTGTCTGTCTTAGTGTGTCTGTCTCAGTGTGTCTGTCTCAGTGTGTCTGTCTCAGTGTGTCCGTCTCAGTCTGTCTCAGTGTGTCTGTCTTAGTGTGTCTGTCTCAGTGTGTCTGTCTCAGTGTGTCTGCCTAAGTGTGTCTGTCTCAGTGTGTCTGTCTCAGTGTGTCTGTCTCAGTGTGTCTCAGTGTGTCTGTCTCAGTGTGTCAGTGTGTCTGTCTCAGTGTCTCTCCTCCTGTTCTGTCATCAGGCTTCCTGTCTAGGCTCCTCTCCTCCTCTTCTTTCATCAGGCTTCCTGTCTCTCCTCCTGTTCTGTCATCAGGCTTCCTGTCTCTCCTCCTGTTCTGTCATCAGGCTTCCTGTCTAGGCTCCTCTCCTCCTCTTCTGTCATCAGGCTTCCTGTCTCTCCTCCTCTTCTGTCATCAGGCTTCCTGTCTCTCCTCCTGTTCTGTCATCAGGCTTCCTGTCTAGGCTCCTCTCCTCCTCTTCTGTCATCAGGCTTCCTGTCTCTCCTCCTCTTCTGTCATCAGGCTTCCTGTCTCTCCTACTGTTCTGT
Organism: Oncorhynchus nerka; assembly: GCF_034236695.1. Classification (NCBI taxonomy): domain Eukaryota; kingdom Metazoa; phylum Chordata; class Actinopteri; order Salmoniformes; family Salmonidae; genus Oncorhynchus; species Oncorhynchus nerka. Next base: position 86,106,334 of record NC_088407.1, read on the forward strand.
CATCAGGCTTCCTGTCTCTCCTCCTGTTCTGTCATCAGGCTTCCTGTCTAGGCTCCTCTCCTCCTCTCCTCCTCTTCTGTCATCAGGCTTCCTGTCTCTCCTCCTGTTCTGTCATCAGGCTTCCTGTCTCTCCTCCTGTTCTGTCATCAGGCTTCCTGTCTAGGCTCCTCTCCTCCTCTTCTGTCATCAGGCTTCCTGTCTCTCCTCCTCTTCTGTCATCAGGCTTCCTGTCTCTCCTCCTGTTCTGTCATCAGGCTTCCTGTCTAGGCTCCTCTCCTCCTCTTCTGTCATCAGGCTTCCTGTCTCTCCTCCTCTTCTGTCATCAGGCTTCCTGTCTCTCCTACTGTTCTGTCATCAGGCTTCCTGTCTCTCCTCCTGTTCTGTCATCAGGCTTCCTGTCTAGGCTCCTCTCCTCCTCTCCTCCTCTTCTGTCATCAGGCTTCCTGTCTCTCCTCCTGTTCTGTCATCAGGCTTCCTGTCTCTCCTCCTCTTCTGTCATCAGGCTTCCTGTCTCTCCTCCTGTTCTGTCATCAGGCTTCCTGTCTCTCCTCCTCTTCTGTCATCAGGCTTCCTGTCTCTCCTCCTCTTCTGTCATCAGGCTTCCTGTCTCTCCTCCTGTTCTGTCATCAGGCTTCCTGTCTCTCCTCCTCTTCTGTCATCAGGCTTCCTGTCTCTCCTCCTCTTCTGTCATCAGGCTTCCTGTCTCTCCTCCTCTCCTCCTCTTCTGTCATCAGGCTTCCTGTCTCTCCTCCTCTTCTGTCATCAGGCTTCCTGTCTCTCCTCCTCTCCTCCTCTTCTGTCATCAGGCTTCCTGTCTCTCCTCCTCTTCTGTCATCAGGCTTCCTGTCTAGGCTCCTCTCCTCTGGCTTATATTATATATATATCTATATACTTATATTCTGTTCATCCCTCCTTTTGTTTCTCTAAGCTCTCTGTCATTTACTTTGTGTCAACAAACATGCACACACACACACACACACACACACACACACACACACACACACACACACACACACACACACACACACACACACACATTTGCTTTGTGCTAAGCTTCACTGAACTGATACCATTGCTTGTACAGACAAGTTCAAGTCTTTCATTACAAAAAGTGCAAGTAAAACACACACACACACACACACACACACACACACACACACACACACACACACACACACACACACACACACACAGTCAGAACAATTGCAAAGTCTTTCATTACAATAAGCAATTAATTTAATTAACCTCTAATCAAATGTGCAGTGTTTCTGTCTTAAGGGCGTGTGTCTGTCTT
>NC_088407.1:86120127-86132627 GCF_034236695.1 Oncorhynchus nerka
GCTGTTTTGGGTTTTGTGGGTGATTGTTTCCTGTCTTTGTGTTTGTTGCCCCAGATAGGGCTGTTTTGGGTTTTTGGGTGATTGTTTCCTGTCTTTGTGTTTTTGATAGGGCTGGTGTGATTGTTTCCTGTCTTTGTGTTTGTTGCCCCAGATAGGGCTGTTTTGGGTTTTGTGGGTGATTGTTTCCTGTCTTTGTGTTTGTTGCCCCAGATAGGGCTGTTTTGGGTTTTGTGGGTGATTGTTTCCTGTCTTTGTGTTTGTTGCCCCAGATAGGGCTGTTTTGGGTTTTGTGGGTGATTGTTTCCTGTCTTTGTGTTTGTTGCCCCAGATAGGGCTGTTTTGGGTTTTGTGGGTGATTGTTTCCTGTCTTTGTGTTTGTTGCCCCAGATAGGGCTGTTTTGGGTTTTGTGGGTGATTGTTTCCTGTCTTTGTGTTTGTTGCCCCAGATAGGGCTGTTTTGGAGTTTTGTGGGTGATTGTTTCCTGTCTTTGTGTTTGTTGCCCCAGATAGGGCTGTTTTGGGTTTTGTGGGTGATTGTTTCCTGTCTTTGTGTTTGTTGCCCCAGATAGGGCTGTTTTGGGTTTTGTGGGTGATTGTTTCCTGTCTTTGTGTTTGTTGCCCCAGATAGGGCTGTTTTGGGTTTTGTGGGTGATTGTTTCCTGTCTTTGTGTTTGTTGCCCCAGATAGGGCTGTTTTGGGTTTTGTGGGTGATTGTTTCCTGTCTTTGTGTTTGTTGCCCCAGATAGGGCTGTTTTGGGTTTTGTGGGTGATTGTTTCCTGTCTTTGTGTTTGTTGCCCCAGATAGGGCTGTTTTGTGGGTGATTGTTTCCTGTCTTTGTGTTTGTTGCCCCAGATAGGGCTGTTTTGGGTTTTGTGGGTGATTGTTTCCTGTCTTTGTGTTTGTTGCCCCAGATAGGGCTGTTTTGGGTTTTGTGGGTGATTGTTTCCTGTCTTTGTGTTTGTTGCCCCAGATAGGGCTGTTTTGGGTTTTGTGGGTGATTGTTTCCTGTCTTTGTGTTTGTTGCCCCAGATAGGGCTGTTTTGGGTTTTGTGGGTGATTGTTTCCTGTCTTTGTGTTTGTTGCCCCAGATAGGGCTGTTTTGGGTTTTGTGGGTGATTGTTTCCTGTCTTTGTGTTTGTTGCCCCAGATAGGGCTGTTTTGGGTTTTGTGGGTGATTGTTTCCTGTCTTTGTGTTTGTTGCCCCAGATAGGGCTGTTTTGTGGGTGATTGTTTCCTGTCTTTGTGTTTGTTGCCCCAGATAGGGCTGTTTTGGGTTTTGTGGGTGATTGTTTCCTGTCTTTGTGTTTGTTGCCCCAGATAGGGCTGTTTTGTGGGTGATTGTTTCCTGTCTTTGTGTTTGTTGCCCCAGATAGGGCTGTTTTGTGGGTGATTGTTTCCTGTCTTTGTGTTTGTTGCCCCAGATAGGGCTGTTTTGGGTTTTGTGGGTGATTGTTTCCTGTCTTTGTGTTTGTTGCCCCAGATAGGGCTGTTTTGGGTTTGTGGGTGATTGTTTCCTGTCTTTGTGTTTTGTTGCCCCCAGATAGGGCTGTTTTGGGTTTTGTGGGTGATTGTTTCCTGTCTTTGTGTTTGTTGCCCCAGATAGGGCTGTTTTGGGTTTTGTGGGTGATTGTTTCCTGTCTTTGTGTTTGTTGCCCCAGATAGGGCTGTTTTGGGTTTTGTGGGTGATTGTTTTTATATTTGTTGATATTATCATCTTCATTAAAGAATGTTAATAGATAACCACGCTGCATTTTGGTCCTCCTCTCTTTCAACGGAAGAAAACCTTAACAGCTCCCTTGAAAAAGATACTTGTTCTCAATGGGCTTCTCGGCTTCTCGGCTTCTCGGCTTCAATAAAAAGGTTTCATACGAAAATAAAAAAAAAGGTATCGGGAAATAGACAGCGTTTGAATTGCAGTTGTGATTTGCATAAGAACGTGTAGACGGTCTCTTGTCACACCAGGTGTGATGGTGTGTCGGCGTGTTGCATGTAGACGGTCTCTTGTCACACCAGATGTGATGGTGTGTCGGCGTGTTGCATGTAGACGGTCTCTTGTCACACCAGATGTGATGGTGTGTCGGCGTGTTGCATGTAGACGGTCTCTTGTCACACCAGATGTGATGGTGTGTCGGCGTGTTGCATGTAGCGGTCTCCTGTCACACCAGATGGGTGTCGGGCATGTAGACGGTCTCTTGTCACACCAGATAAATGATTTGTAGACGGTCTCTTGTCACACCAGAAGATGGTGTGTCGGCGTGTGCATGAACGGTCTCTTGTCACACCAAAAGGTGTGTGTGTCGGCGTGTTGCATGTAGACGGTCTCTTGTCACACCAGATTGATGGTGTGTCGGCGTGTTGCATGTAGACGGTCTCTTGTCACACCAGATGTGATGGTGTGTCGGTAATAGTAAACGGTCTCTTGTCACACCAGATGTGATGGTGTGGTCCAGTCGGCAATTGCATGTAGACGGTCTCTTGTCACACCAGATGTGATCGGCGTGTTGCATGGACGGTCTCTTGTCACACCAGATGTGATGGTGTGTCGGCGTGTTGCATGACTAGACGGTCTCTTGTCAACCAGATTTATATGGACGTGTTGCAAAGACGGTCTCTTGTCACACACCAGATGTGATGGTGGACCAGACTAGAGACCTTGTCAACCATTTATATGGACTGCAAAGTCTTGTCACAGCAGATGTCATGGGAGGACCAGACTAGAGACCTACAGGTGTGACCATTTATATGGACTTGACCAGGTGTGATGGTGTGTCAGCGTGTGCAGGGTCTCTTGGACCAGATGTGATGGTGAGACCGTGTTACAACCATTTATATGGACTGATAAAGTTGTCATTGCACAAAGGAGGACTATATTCCCGCCAAAAAGCTTTAGCTTTTTTTTTCATGGAGCTTTACATTCTTAATTTTAGTCTTGACTGAATGTGTCATTATGATTCTTGGGAGGACCAGATCAACGTAAGATAACAACCAAATACTGTATGGACTGAAAGAGTATCATCGTCAGGGAGGACCAGACTAGAGACCTACAACCATTTATATGGACTGAAAGAGTATCATCGTCAGGGAGGACCAGACTAGAGACCTACAACCATTTATATGGACTGAAAGTGTGTCATCGTCAGGGAGGACCAGACTAGAGACCTACAACCATTTATATGGACTGAAAGTGTGTCAGCGTCAGGGAGGACCAGACTAGAGACCTACAACCATTTATATGGACTGAAAGTGTGTCAGCATCAGGGAGGACCAGACTAGAGACCTACAACCATTTATATGGACTGAAAGTGTGTCATCGTCAGGGAGGACCAGACTAGAGACCTACAACCATTTATATGGACTGAAAGTGTGTCATCGTCAGGGAGGACCAGACTAGAGACCTACAACCATTTATATGGACTGAAAGTGTGTCAGCGTCAGGGAGGACCAGACTAGAGACCTACAACCATCTATATGGACTGAAAGTGTGTCATCGTCATGGAGGAACAGACTAGAGACCTACAACCATTTATATGGACTGAAAGAGTGTCATCGTCAGGGAGGACCAGACTAGAGACCTACAACCATTTATATGGACTGAAAGTGTGTCATCGTCAGGGAGGACCAGACTAGAGACCTACAACCATTTATATGGACTGAAAGTGTGTCATCGTCAGGGAGGACCAGACTAGAGACCTACAACCATTTATATGGACTGAAAGAGTGTCAGCATCAGGGAGGACCAGACTAGAGACCTACAACCATTTATATGGACTGAAAGTGTGTCATCGTCAGGGAGGACCAGACTAGAGACCTACAACCATTTATATGGACTGAAAGTGTGTCAGCATCAGGGAGGACCAGACTAGAGACCTACAACCATTTATATGGACTGAAAGTGTGTCAGCATCAGGGAGGACCAGACTAGAGACCCACAACCATTTATATGGACTGAAAGTGTGTCATCGTCAGGGAGGACCAGACTAGAGACCCACAACCATTTATATGGACTGAAAGAGTGTCATCGTCAGGGAGGACCAGACTAGAGACCCACAACCATTTATATGGACTGAAAGTGTGTCGTCGTCAGGGAGGACCAGACTAGAGACCCACAACCATTTATATGGACTGAAAGTGTGTCAGCGTCAGGGAGGACCAGACTAGAGACCTACAACAACAGTAGAATCTGAGGAATACAGACAGTAGTTCACAGTTTAAGACAAAATAATGTAAATTAATTTTAGTTCATCTCTTTTTCTCTCTCCCATTCCAATCTAACGCTGTTTCCACCACTACTCCTAAAGGGGACAAGTTATAAAACTATATGAAATATATGTATTAAATATCTCTTGTCCCCCAAAAGTCTGGGCCAGAAATGGCCTCCCCTCTCTTCTATCCTCCAACCAGGAAGGGAAATAAAGCTGTATGAAAGAGAGAGAAACAAATCTCTTTTTTCTGCCTCTCTGTTTTCCCCTTTCTGTTTTCCCCTCTCTGTTTTCCCCTCTCTGTTTTCCCTTCTCTGTTTTCCCCTCTCTGTTTTCCCCTCTCTGTTTTCCCCTTTCTGTTTTCCCCTCTCTGTTTTCCCCTCTCTGTTTTCCCCTCTCTGTTTTCCCCTTTCTGTTTTCCCCTTTCTGTTTTCCCCTCTCTGTTTTCCCCTCTCTGTTTTCCTTTCTGTTTTCCTTTCTGTTTTCCCCTTTCTGTTTTCCCCTCTCTGTTTTCCCCTCTCTGTTTTCCCCTTTCTGTTTTCCCCTCTCTGTTTTCCCCTTTCTGTTTTCCCCTCTCTGTTTTCCTTTCTGTTTTCCCCTTTCTGTTTTCCCCTCTCTGTTTTCCCCTCTCTGTTTTCCTTTCTGTTTTCCCCTCTCTGTTTTCCCCTCTCTGTTTTCCCCTCTCTGTTTTCCCTTTCTGTTTTCCCCTCTCTGTTTTCCCCTTTCTGTTTTCCCCTTTCTGTTTTCCCCTCTGTTTTCCCCTCTCTGTTTTCCCCTCTCTGTTTTCCCCTCTCTGTTTTCCCCTCTCTGTTTTCCCCTCTCTGTTTTCCCCTCTCTGTTTTCCCCTCTCTGTTTTCCCCCTTTCTGTTTTCCCCTCTCTGTTTTCCCCTCTCTGTTTTCCCCTCTCTGTTTTCCCTCTCTGTTTCCCCTTTCTGTTTTCCCCTGTTTCTTTCTGTTTTCCTCTCTGTTTTCCCCTCTCTGTTTTCCCTCTCTGTTTTTCTCTCCTCTCTTCCCCCGTGTCGTCCTGTTTTTGGCTCCTGTGTCGAGCGTTAATGAAACTATTTCAAACAAAGCATAATGGTTTCCCCTCCTGGGGGACCCAGAGGTTTTGACAATGTCACTATCGCTCCGGCCAACAGGCTGACACAACACCACCACCTCTGCTCCCTCTCTCTATATATAATCTGTATCTCCCTCCTTCTCTCTCTCTATAATCTCTGTCTCCCTTCTCCCTCTTTCTCTCTATCTTCTCCATCTCTTTGCCCCCCTCTCTCTCTCTCTCCCCCCCCCCTCTCTCTCTCTCTCTGTTTGGTTTTCTATTCTCATCCCTTTGTAACAACTCTCTTTGTCCCTCTCTCCATTTAATTTTTCTTTCCCTCCTCTCTGTCAGTTTTGTCCTTATCTATTTCTTAGCTTTTTCTCTTTCCTTCCTATTTTTTTTCACTGTTTGTAACAATCAGCGATAAATAAAAAATAATTACTTTTTTATTTTTTAAACTATGCGGAACCCTGAGCTGTGTGTCTCTGTTTCCTGGGGGAAGGGGTCAGGAGGACGGACGCCAGCGCACTGATAGCATTGTTCCCTTCTCTCTCCACTTCACTGGCTCTCCATTTCAAGACCTCCATCAGGCCAGGGGCCTGGGGTGCTTGGGGCTGAGTGTAGCCAGGACAGGGCTTCTGTACTGGGGCTAAGTGAGGAGCTTTTGAACGGGTGGAAGGCTGGAGGACCGGGGCAGTTGCCTGGTTACCAGACTCATTTCTCCAATCAAACGCTACGTCACAACCACAGACGTTAGTTTCTTGAGTCTGGATCTGAGTACCTCCCCAACCCTTCATCGAATGCGAACACATTCGGGGCCATCTGATTGGTCGGGAAACTGATGGATCGGGCCAGAACGCAGATGGGTAAAGCAACGGTATCAAAATATATCACCGGCGTTGATACTCTGATTGGTTAGAGATGATCTGATTGCTGATGAAGTTGTTTGTGTTGCCCCTCGCCAACACAAACAACTTCATTGATGGCATTCTCAAACAAGCATTGTCATGCCCTGAGCTTAGTATTCTTTGTTTTCTTTATTATTTTGGTTTGGTCAGGGTGTGACATGGGTGATGTATGTGTTTTTGTACTGTCTAGGGGTTTTGTTGTTTTTGTAGTTTGTTTATGTGTTTCTTCGTCGTCATTAAAGTAACACGTATTCATATCACGCTGCGCCTTGGGCTCCTACATTCAACGAACGTGACAGAATAACCCACCGTAAAAGGACCAAGCAGCGTGATAAGGAGGAACAGCGCTTTGGGGAAGAATGGACCCGGGAGAAGGATGACTGGGTAACAACCTGGGAGAAGATAGAGAGGTGGTCGATCGATCCAGAGAGAGTGCCAGTGCCCGCCTGGGATTCGATGGAACAGTGCAAGGAGGGATACAGGAGAATGGAGGAACGGCGACGATATAAGGGTACACGGCTAGCACGGAAGCCCGAGAGGCAGCCCCAATAAGTTTTTTGGGGGGCACACGAGGAGATTGGCTAAGTCAGGTAGGAGACCTGAGCCAACTCCTCGTACATACCGTGGGGATCGTGTAACTGGTCAGGCACCGTGTTATGCAGAGACCCGCACGGTGTCTCCAGTGCGCTATTCTAGCCCGGTGCGCTCTATTCCAGCTCCTCGTATTGGCCGGGCTAGAATGAGCATCCAGCCAGGAAGGAGGGTGCCAGCTCAGTGCTCCTGGTCTCCAGAGTACCTCCATGGACCAGGATATCCTGCACCGACTCTGCGTACTGTGCGTACTGTTAGTCTGCACAGCCCGGTGCGTCCTGTGCCAGCGCACCAGGCCTACAGTGTACCTCGCCAGTCCAGAGCGTCCGGCAACAGTACCCAGTCCAGAGCGTCCAGCAACAGGACCCAGTCCAGAGCGTCCAGCTACAGTACCCAGTCCAGAGCGTCCAGCTACAGTATCCAGTCCAGTGCGTCCGGCAACAGTACCCAGTCCAGAGCGTCCGGCAACAGTACCCAGTCCAGAGCGTCCGGCAACAGTACCCAGTCCAGAGCATCCGGCAACAGTACCCAGTCCAGAGCGTCCGGCAACAGTACCCAGTCCAGAGCGTCCGGCTACAGTACCCAGTCCAGAGCGTCCGGCAACAGTACCCAGTCCAGAGCATCCGGCTACAGTACCCAGTCCAGAGCGCCCAGCTACAGTACCCAGTCTACAGACCGGAACCTACCACTACGGGTCACAGTATGGAACCTACCACGACGGGTCGCAGTCCGGATCCGCCAGAGTCTCCCTCCAGTCCGGATCCGCCAGAGTCTCCCTCCAGTCCGGATCTGCCAGAGTCTCCCTCCAGTCCGGATCCGTCAGAGTGTCCCTCCAGTCCGGATCCGCCAGAGTCTCCCTCCAGTCCGGATCCCGCCAGAGTCTCCCTCCAGTCCGGATCCTTCAGAGTCTCCCTCCAGTCCGGATCCGCCAGAGTCTCCCTCCAGTCCGGATCCTTCAGAGTCTCCCTCCAGTCCGGAACCTTCATAGTCTCCCTCCAGTCAGGATCCTTCAGAGTCTCCCTCCAGTCCGGATCCGCCAGAGTCTCCCTCCAGTCCGGATCCGCCAGAGTCTCCTTCCAATCCAGAGGCGCCACTCACTCCAGACTCGACCATCAGTCCAGTGGCATCCTCTAGTCCGTGGTCGGCGGTGAGGGTTCCCGCTCCAGAGACATTAAGTAAGGGTGAAGTGGAGCGGGGTCCACGTCCCGAGCCAGAACCACCACCTCAGATTTATGCCCACCCAGACCCTCCCATATAGGTTTAGGTGTGTGGCCGGGAGTCCGCATCTTTGGGAGGGGGACTGTCACGCCCTGACCTTAGTATTCTTTGTTTTCTTTATTATTTTGGTTAGGTCAGGGTGTGACATGGGTGACGTATGTGTTTTTGTACTGTCTAGGGGTTTTGTTGTTTTTGTAGTTTGTTTATGTGTTTCTTCGTCGTCATTAAAGTAACACGTATTCATATCACGCTGCGCCTTGGGCTCCTCCATTCAACGAACGTGACAGAATAACCCACCGTAAAAGGACCAATAAGGGTACACGGCTAACACGGAAGCCATTAAAGTAACACGAACGTGACAAGTATGCAGCGAACAAATAATTGAGGGTGAGTCATAAGGCTACCAGGGCAGGAAACCAGGCCAGGACTTGAACCCAGAACCCCAGTCTATCCTGCCAGCGGACCCGCCAGGACTGGAGCTCTGCAGCTTCTTCCCATGCGGAGAGTGACAAGAGAAGAGCATAACACTAGGCTCACATTAAAAACCTCTGAATAACCACAGAACACATTAAAGACCTGCACTCTGAATAATAACAGAACACATTAAAGACCTGCACTCTGAATAACCACAGAACACATTAAAGACCTCCACTCTGAATAACCACAGAACACATTAAAGACCTCTGAATAACCACAGAACACATTCAAAACCTGCACTCTGAACCACAGAACACATGAAAGACCTGCACTCTGAATAAACACAGAACACATTAAAGACCTGCACTCTGAATAAACACAGAACACATTAAAGACCTGCACTCTGAATCACAGAACACATTAAAGACCTGCACTCTGAATCACAGAACACATTAAAGTCCTGCACTCTGAATAAACACAGAACACATTAAAGACCTGCACTCTGAATCACAGAACACATTAAAGACCTGCACTCTGAATAACCACAGAACACATTAAAGACCTGCACTCTGAATCACAGAACACATTAAAGACCTGCACTCTGAATCACAGAACACATTAAAGACCTGCACTCTGAATAAACACAGAACACATTAAAGTCCTGCACTCTGAATAAACACAGAACACATTAAAGACCTGCACTCTGAATCACAGAACACATTAAAGACCTGCACTCTGAATCACAGAACACATTAAAGACCTGCACTCTGAATCACAGAACACATTAAAAACCTGCACTCTGAATCACCACAGAACACATTAAAGACCTGCACTCTGAATCACAGAACACATTAAAAACCTGCACTCTGAATCACCACAGAACACATTAAAGACCTGCACTCTGAATCACAGAACAAAACACAGTCAGAGAACATCCTAAAGGAAAGGAATATAAATATGTGGATTAATGAACAGAGAATGTATGAATAGTCATTTTAAGAAGTGGAAAAAATGTATTTTGTTCAGTTGTTGTTTTGGATTGGGACATGGTACAGGCCTTATATTTCTTACATTCATACTTACTGACTTTATTGTCCCCATAGGGACATTTTGTTGCCGTGTCATGTACACGATGAAAGTGGCGTTTAAATACAAAACAAAATGGACAATACAACTTTCATAACAGTTACGTACCAATGTTTTTTATTTTTGAAAGACTAGCCTGCTGGCCTTACTGAGTCTATAGGAACATTAGCCTGCTGGTCTTACTGAGTCTATAGGAACATTAGCCTGCTGGTCTTACTGAGTCTATAGGAACATTAGCCTGCTGGCCTTACTGAGTCTATAGGAACATTAGCCTGCTGGCCTTACTGAGTCTATAGGAACATTAGCCTGCTGGTCTTACTGAGTCTATAGGAACATTAGCCTGCTGGCCTTACTGAGTCTATAGGAACATTAGCCTGCTGGCCTTACTGAGTCTATAGGAACATTAGCCTGCTGGTCTTACTGAGTCTATAGGAACATTAGCCTGCTGGCCTTACTGAGTGGATAGGAACATTAGCCTGCTGGCCTTACTGAGTCTATAGGAACATTAGCCTGCTGGCCTTACTGAGTGGATAGGAACATTAGCCTGCTGGCCTTACTGAGTCGATAGGAACATTAGCCTGCTGGCCTTACTGAGTCTATAGGAACGTTAGCCTGCTGGCCTTACTGAGTCGATAGGAACATTAGCCTGCTGACCTTACTGAGTCGATAGGAACATTAGCCTGCTGGCCTTACTGAGTCGATAGGAACATTAGCCTGCTGGCCTTACTGAGTCGATAGGAACATTAGCCTGCTGGCCTTACTGAGTCGATAGGAACATTAGCCTGCTGGCCTTACTGAGTCTATAGGAACATTAGCCTGCTGGCCTTACTGAGTCTATAGGAACATTAGCCTGCTGGCCTTACTGAGTCTATAGGAACATTAGCCTGCTGGCCTTACTGAGTCTATAGGAACATTAGCCTGCTGGCCTTACTGAGTCTATAGGAACATTAGCCTGCTGGCCTTACTGAGTCTATAGGAACATTAGCCTGCTGGCCATACTGAGTCTATAGGAACATTAGCCTGCTGGCCTTACTGAGTCTATAGGAACATTAGCCTGCTGGCCTTACTGAGTCTATAGGAACATTAGCCTGCTGGCCTTACTGAGTCTATAGGAACATTAGCCTGCTGGCCATACTGAGTCTATAGGAACATTAGCCTGCTGACCTTACTGAGTCTATAGGAACATTAGCCTGCTGGCCTTACTGAGTCTATAGGAACATTAGCCTGCTGGCCTTACTGAGTCGATAGGAACATTAGCCTGCTGGCCTTACTGAGTCTATAGGAACATTAGTCTGCTGGCCTTACTGAGTCTATAGGAACATTAGTCTGCTGGCCTTACTGAGTCTATAGGAACATTAGCCTGCTGGCCTTACTGAGTCTATAGGAACATTAGCCTGCTGGCCTTACTGAGTCTATAGGAACATTAGCCTGCTGGCCTTACTGAGTCTATAGGAACATTAGCCTGCTGGCCTTACTGAGTCTATAGGAACATTAGCCTGCTGGCCTTACTGAGTCTATAGGAACATTAGCCTGCTGGCCTTACTGAGTCTATAGGAACATTAGCCTGCTGGCCTTACTGAGTCTATAGGAACATTAGCCTGCTGGCCTTACTGAGTCTATAGGAACATTAGCCCGAGCTATTTAGGAGGGATATCACGCCTGGCACAAATGATTGAAAGATTCAGGGCCCCTTCCAGGCATAAGAGGTCACGTAGGGGCCCCCGGCCACTAAGGGGCCCCGGCCACTGGGGGCCCCCGGCCACTAGGGGGCCCCGGCCACTAGGGGGCCCCGGAGCAAAATATATACATATATGTACATATATTTTTTTTAACTCAGTCGGGTTGTCAACTTACTATTGAAAGTTAGAATAGTAGAAAACACCAGGTGCAATTTCGAACTTTGGTTGTGAATCAGCAGTTTCTTCTCAATGTCAGCTAACAATTTTTTGATTGGTAGTTAGGCCAGATATCTAAACTTGTAGTAATCAGTATGGTATTGTATTAAACTGGACTAAGTTATTACACAATGTGTATAATTGCAGAAAACTTGCTATAAAACATATATTTTTCTCTCCATCGTAAAGTGGGAGGGGCCGATAAAATATATTGATGCGAAGGGGTGGGATCCCCCCCTTAACCAAATCTTGCTAGAGCCGGCTTTGCGTTCCACCACCATAACAAGGCATTCATTGAGATTTATTTGTGTATTCTGGCTTGAAAAAAACTGCCTGGACGATCTAGAACCCGACAGTGGAAAAACACCGCTAATTCTTACAACACCACTGTCAGCGCATTCGCTCATCCACATTCTGAATGTTGTCCGAATTCTCTTACGTCCCATCGTATTGCACTCACAGAGTACATCAACTCAACAACAGTCTATTATCACTCATATCTATTCACTTGTTATCTGTTAAATCAGTTTTCATTTGTTATATTGTTTTAATATTGTAAGCTCAACTCTCACTCAATATTATTTTATGTTTTTAACTCTTCATTGATTATTAATTTGGTTTAAAACATGACGATTGAGCCTGGAACAAAACATTGTTTTTTTCCTTTGCGTTTGCACCTTGACTGCGATAAAGGACTGTCCCATAGAGTTAGATAGAGGACTCATATTTGTATATGTGCCATTATGATGTCTGTGACAGATCGGGCAGCACCATTAAGGCTATCTTCATTTTAAAAGCAGTCGATTTTCATCTTATTTTGCGTTTGAAATAGTATTATTATTTTTTTTAAGTAAAGCTGATGTTGGGTGTTTACCGCCACCTGCAGGGCTGGAGTCCTGAACCAAATCACACATTCATTTATTCTGGCCACTAGATTTCGTTTTTAAGACATTTCTAACCAATCCAATTTGAAACAAGAAGATCATCGGCTGGTCACGCCCAACTTATTGGAATCACCAATCACCAAAAGCAGGGTAGCCAAGTGGTTAGAATGTTGGACTAGTAACCGAAAGGTTGCAAGTTCGAATCCCTGAGCTGACAAATCTATTGTTCTGCCCCTGAACAAGGCAGTTAACCCACTGTTCC
>NC_088407.1:86140127-86150127 GCF_034236695.1 Oncorhynchus nerka
AGAGAGAAACAAAGAGAAAGAGAGAGAAAGAAACAGAGGGAGAGAGAGAGAAATAGAGAGAGATAAATAGAAATAGAGAGAGAGAAATAGAAATAGAGAGAGAGAACTAGAGGGAGAAATCTGACTGTAGTGAAGAATTCCGATGTCCTATGAAGGGGGTGGAATTTTTCGCTTACGCTTCATTTCCTGTGTAACTGTGTCAACGAGCAGCAACTAAATATTTCACAATATTTTCCACACAAATAGATGGAGATATTAGGTGAAAATTAATCAATAGAAGTGGATTGATGAGATAAGACCAATTATGCGTTTCGGGGAGTTAGATGTGTTTTTCCATGTTTTCTAAAACAATTTATCTGAAATTGATACACAGTAAGTAAGCACGTGGACCTTTATAATAACCTAGACCTACATTATTCTTGGAGCACAAAATTATTCTGAATTAATACAAAAAAATTAAAAATAAACGTTCTTTCAGACTACCTTGCTTGGTAAATAAAATAGTTATTTGAAATCATTTAAACTTTGTTTTTTTCTTAAATCACAATCATAATCATTGAATCACAATATAACACATGCATGTAACGGTCTGTAACCGAGGTTAAAACAGATCCCATGGCAACGGTCTGCCACGCCACATGGGTGTCACGGGTCGCACGTACCTCTCCCGAGATACATAAAAACGTCGACGCAGTCCTCTTCCCTGTGGATTATTACTGCGTCAGTTTAGGAAAAAGTCTATACTACCAAAACACTAGACCCTATTTAGTATTTTATTAGGATCCCCATTAGCTGTTGCAAAAGCAGCAGCTACTCTTCCTGGTTCACACAGAACATGAAACGTAATACAGAATGACATAATAACAGAACATCATTAGACAAGAACAGATCGAGGACAGAACTACATACATTATACTTGGAACATATCGTGTCAAAGTGAGCCCCTGAACCAAGGGACTATGACGTCATAGCCCTGCACTTTCATCCGGGAAACAGGGAGTGATAACTAATCATGTATCGTAGCATGTAACATTAAAGAATAGCCTAAAAGTTATACAATTATCATGTAGCCTAATTATTAAAACTCTGTCATGATGGACTTTTCAAGAGGTTGAAAAAAAATGCTTTACATTTTTAAATGTTTACCTTTTAATCCTAAACAGACGATACATATATTGTAGCCTTTGAAAACGTGGTTTTAAAGAGAGCGGTGAAGACATGCAGTAATTACGTAAAGGGAGCGCATCATAATACATCGTATGTAAAAACTAAAAACAAAGACTCCCTAGAGATGCCAATTAATGTGTAGTTACTAGTCCTATTCTGCTGGGAATTTGCCTTCCATAGGATGACCTGAATCCCGACATTCATCTCCACTTTTGGGAAACATGATTGGATGACGTGATTTGGCTTGGACTCGATTAGTGTCCAGATTCCTCAACACGACGTGTGTCTGTCTGTCTGCAATGGGATTCATCACTTCACGTCTTTTACTTTTGTTACAGTTCTTTTTATTATATAAATATATATAAATATACTATATAAATATATATATTACCAATACAATGATTTGATTTTTATTTAGCCCTTGACATGCATAGGGATATAGAAGAGATCCCCGCGCATCAGAAACCCCGGAATAAGCTCTGCTCGAGTCCGAAAACATAAACGGTTACCTGAAATGTTTCCATTTTCTCGGCTGTTGTCCCTTAAACACTCTCCATCCATATCTATGGCCCCATCAGAGGGATGTGAATGTATATTTAATCCAAGTAAAACAATTGTTTTCAGTTTTCAAATGAGTGCTAAACGTTAATAAATGTTATATTATTTGGCACAGGCCTACAGTAGTACAGAGAACCGCAAACACCGACCCGAGAAATTGATATAGCCTATAAACCTGGTCTAACTTTACACACAGTCAAATGTCAAGATTTTGAAGAATTATTTTACTGACAATTGTGGGACTACTAGTTTGTACAATTTCAAATCCGTTTTCTATATTTTTAATAACTTCTAAACAGCACAGGGTACATAATGTACACGGCACATAAACTGAACGACGTCTTTCCTGCCAAAGCTGCTGAGCGTCGGCGCGTTGAGAATGACTACTGAAAGACAAACGGCGACGTTCGCAATTCAATCAATCACATTTTATTTAGTCCTTTTCACACACACAAAAACCGACAGAAAAGTAAAGTGTAGACGTGCTTTACAATAGACTAACCCTGAGAGCAAAGAGCAGCGCGAGGGGCAACGAAACTCACAGGGACTCTTTTTTTTGTTTGTCGGACTAATGTTTGAATTTGTTTTTTTTATTGATCTATGCTATTCTATTTTATTTGACCTTTCTCTAAAGGGACAAGAGGTACCAAGGTCGAATAACCGGCCAGGATGAACGGTTGTCTTATTCGCGCGTTTACAACAATAATGTTTTCACTCTTTGTGAATGACACGACACGGTTATATATATAAAAAAATATATAGAGATAAAGAAAAGTGACTTTAATGAATTAAATTGTAATTAAATAGATAATATAAGGTAGACATATACAACGGCAAGTTGTTGATGACCATGAAAGACTATGCGCGTGGAGTGGTTATAGGATTCAGAGGTCATTGGCTACTGAGAATTTGGGAGTTGAAATTAAACTACATGTAATCATATGACACATAGTAGGCTTTATAGGACACCGTAGGTAAACACATAGACACTAGATCAAGACTAATTAGTTACATGACGAACAAATCTGGCAAGAATCTATATAAATACAACAGCTAGCTACTAATCTAAAGATCATAATGGACTTTTTGTTGTTTATGAGACACTCCAATGTGTTGACCGATCCTTAGTCTACAGAACAATAAGAGGTAGAGGCCTAAATCAAATAGATCATTCAAACGCGCATCTCCTGACACATACACTCCGGTCGGTTTATAGCATGAGGGAGTGAGTTAATTCGCTGGACGGTTTCTCCTCTCTCCGGTCCTCTCCGGTGTGAAGTTCAAGGCGTTTTGTGTTCCTTCTCAAAAAAAAAGAAATACGGTAGACGTTTGTTATTGGTCGGTTGAGGACGTTACATCACTCCCGGTGATGACGCGGCCCGTGTCTTCCCGCATCCTTTCAGCCTTCCCGCGTCTTTAAGTGATTCTTGTCGCTCCACGAACCGCTCCAGCCTCCCGACGGTTAGTGAGAGAAACAACCGACGAACGTTTCCTGTCTCTGAAGGAGACTGTCTCTCTCTCCCTCCGCTCGCCGCTGTCCAGAGAAATGATCATATTTAGCACACCGGTGAACGAACGACGTTTTGTTTTCTGTATTTGACTAAGAAGCTCAGTTTTCTTCTCGTCTAACGTTCGCCGAGTAAGTATAGCCGTTCGTGCACTCTCACATGCGCGGTTCTGCCGCCAGTGTGTGTGTGTGTGTATGTGTGTGTGTGACTCTCACTAACCCCCTACGTTTAGGTTGTGGCCGGTGTATTGTTTCCTCGTCAGTAGGATATCAGACAGAGAGAGAGAGCTCGAACTACGTTTTTCCTGTTAGGATATGGTTTACTATGTTCCTTTTTAAAACGCCATGTGTAAGTATCAATTCATCAGTTTTAATGTACAAGTGTTCTTTATCCTAACCTAGTTGTTATACTACGATCCTAGCAGAGACTGTTGATTTTATTTTTTTTGGGGGGGTGCTTGGCTCTCTGATATACAAGTTTATATTTTGTATTCTTATTCGTATGACGTTCTCCTGATCCTGTTTCTCTTCTCTGATTTTATCTCCTAGGATAACCGGTTGGTTTTTAGTTTGTTTTTAGCCCACTTTGCCTTTACACCTCCTTTAGACCAGCTACGCAATGACTTTTTTTTTTATCTCACCAGTTTACAGTCGTCTCGTAATGCACTGGCAGTTGACTCGTTGTTTTGCTGTTACTGTACGAGGATTGTGTGTAAAGGGACGTTGTGTTACTCATTCGTCAGTAAATGAGCATTTCTGATATGCATTTAGCCATCTCTGTTGTAAAATCACTTCTCCTTTCCTGGCTGTGGTAACAGCTGTTGGCTATTGTTGCTACATTAATATGTTTGCTGTGCTCTTCTCTGTCTGACCGCGGCAACATGCTGAAGAGTTGGTACCTGTGTTTGTCTCTTGTCTGTGTTAGCTTCTTGTTGGACATAATCATTTTTACACAGTTGTAGACCTACATCTTGAAATAGTATTTTTTGACAACAAGTGGTCGACTACAAAGGCTAGGTGAATGGCACTGTTAGTTTTGCACAGAGAAAATCTCCTTAAAAATATAATTTACTTTGTTTTTACTGACGGTCGGTGTCTTTTCGTTAGACTTTATTACATTTTCTGTTACTTTTTTGTCGATGAGAATTTAAGAGGACATTTTTGTCGTTGTTTAATATGTGTTTATGTTGGCTTCTCTTCGCCTCAGGCGCATTGGCAGTCGAGTCCAGGACAGGTGCATCAAACGACGGGCTACTGGCGTTTGAAAATGGTGTCCAAATTCTATGGGCTACACTAGATATATATATATATATATAGTCTCTATATCACAGATCTCGGCTGGTGCTATACTTTGATTTGGATGAATTATAATACTTAGTCCCATGATATGGTTATTCATGTTTATTTGTTTATTACTCTTGTACAATATTATCCGGGGGTTGTTTGATCACGACTAAATTATTCTTTGGGACACACTTAAATGAGTTGACCTGACTGAATCAATGTATCTTTATCTTCCTCGCTGAAGTCCCGACTTGAAACCTCTCAGCCTAGTTCTTGTCCTCACATCTCCATTATCGGGGATCTGATTCCACAGCTTCAGTTTCATATGTATTTGTCTCGGTTCTAGTCTATAGTTCCGTTTCAACCGGTATGTTCTGTGGTGTATCTGAATTTATATATATATATATATATTTTAACCTTTATTTAACTAGGAAAGTTAAGTTAAGATCAAATTCTCATTTACAATGATGGCCTACCTGGGGAACAGTGGGTTAACTGCCTTGTTCAGGGGCAGAATGATAGATTCTTTTTTTATTACCCTTGTCAGCTCAGGGATTCGATCTAGCAACCGTTTGGTTACTGGCTCAACGCTCTAACCACTAGTCTACCTACCATCCATTTGGCTATTGATCTTAATCTGTTCTCACCCTTTTCATATTAATGTTAAATTACATAGAGTGTATCTATGCTGGATAGAGATTTAACTATTTACATTTAACAAAATAACGTTTGTTTAATAACCCCGAAGGACATTTCTATTCAAAGTTAGTATTTTATTTTTTATCATCACCGTTTTATCATATAATTACACCAACATTTTAATATATTTATTTATTGTACAGAGAAAGACTACGTTGTCCAGAGATGACTAATTTGTGCCAAAACTACTACTGTATATTTGAGCCTTTCTCCAAATAAAGTTTGTAGTTCGATTCATTTGATGTACTGTTAACACTGTACTGTAAACTGGAAATACAGTTTAATTATTCCCGTAAGTACAGTCAATTATTCCTGTATAGTGTAGTACAGTCAATTATTCCTGTATAGTGTAGTACAGTCAAATATTCCCGTATAGTGTAGTACAGTCAAATATTCTTATATAGTGTAGTACAGTCAAATATTCTTATATAGTGTAAGTACAGTCAAATATTCTTATATAGTGTAGTACAGTCAAATATTCTTATATAGTGTAGTACAGTCAAATATTCTTATATAGTGTAGTACAGTCAAATATTCCTGTATAGTGTAGTACAGTCAATTATTCCTGTATAGTGTAGTACAGTCAAATATTCCTGTATAGTGTAGTACAGTCAAAATATTCCTGTATAGTGTAGTACAGTCAATTTATTCCCGTAAGTACAGTCAAATTATTCCTGTATAGTGTAGTACAGTCAAAATATTCCTGTAAGTACAGTCAATTTATTCCTGTATAGTGTAGTACAGTCAAATTATTCCTGTATAGTGTAAGTACAGTCAATTTATTCCTGTATAGTGTAGTACAGTCAAATTATTCCTGTATAGTGTAGTACAGTCAATTTATTCCCGTAAGTACAGTCAAATTATTCCTGTATAGTGTAGTACAGTCAAATTATTCCCGTAAGTACAGTCAAATTATTCCTGTATAGTGTAGTACAGTCAATTTATTCCCGTAAGTACAGTCAAATTATTCCTGTATAGTGTAGTACAGTCAAATATTCCTGTATAGTGTAGTACAGTCAATTATTCCTGTATAGTGTAGTACAGTCAATTTATTCCCGTAAGTACAGTCAAATTATTCCTGTATAGTGTAGTACAGTCAAATTATTCCTGTATAGTGTAGTACAGTCAATTTATTCCCGTAAGTACAGTCAAATTATTCCTGTATAGTGTAGTACAGTCAAATATTCCTGTATAGTGTAGTACAGTCAATTATTCCTGTATAGTGTAGTACAGTCAATTTATTCCCGTAAGTACAGTCAAATTATTCCTGAATAGTGTAGTACAGTCAATTTATTCCCGTAAGTACAGTCAAATTATTCCTGTATAGTGTAGTACAGTCAAATTATTCCTGTATAGTGTAGTACAGTCAATTTATTCCCGTAAGTACAGTCAAATTATTCCTGTATAGTGTAGTACAGTCAAATATTCCTGTATAGTGTAGTACAGTCAATTATTCCTGTATAGTGTAGTACAGTCAATTTATTCCCGTAAGTACAGTCAATTTATTCCTGTATAGTGTAGTACAGTCAATTTATTCCTGTATAGTGTAGTACAGTCAATTTATTCCTGTATAGTGTATCTACAGTCAAATATTCCTGTATAGTGTAGTACAGTCAATTTATTCCTGTATAGTGTAGTACAGTCAATTTATTCCCGTAAGTACAGTCAATTTATTCCTGTATAGTGTAGTACAGTCAATTTATTCCTGTATAGTGTAGTACAGTCAATTTATTCCTGTATAGTGTATCTACAGTCAAATATTCCTGTATAGTGTAGTAGAGTCAATTTATTCCTGTATAGTGTAGTACAGTCAATTTATTCCCGTAAGTACAGTCAATTTATTCCTGTATAGTGTAGTACAGTCAATTTATTCCTGTATAGTGTAGTACAGTCAATTTATTCCTGTATAGTGTATCTACAGTCAAATATTCCTGTATAGTGTAGTACAGTCAAATATTCCTGTATAGTGTAGTACAGTCAAATATTCCTGTATAGTGTAGTACAGTCAATTATTCCTGTATAGTGTAGTACAGTCAATTATTCCTGTATAGTGTAAGTACAGTCAAATATTCCTGTATAGTGTAGTACAGTCAAATATTCCTGTATAGTGTAACTACAGTCAATGTATTCCTGTATAGTGTAAGTACAGTCAAATATTCCTGTATAGTGTAGTACAGTCAAATATTCCTGTATAGTGTAAGTACGGTCAAATTATTCCTGTATAGTGTAACTACAGTCAATTTATTCCTGTATAGTGTAAGTACAGTGTCAAAATAAATGGTATTACATTGTTATACAGTGATTCCACTTACAAGCCGGGCATTTGAGGCTGAATCACAATAAATACGTTTAAAGTTTGAATCATTTGACTTTAAGCATTTCGGACTGAGTTTCATAGTAATTGTTGCACAGGAGTGTGTGTGTGAGTGTGTGTGCGTGTGTGTGTGAGTGTGTGAGTGTGTGCGTGTGTGTGAGTGTGTGTGTGTGAGTGCTTGCATGCGTGAGTTTGTGTGTGAGTTTGTGTGAGAGATGTGTGTTAGATGGAGGAACAGAGAGCAGAGTTGTGTGTGTGTGTGAAAGAGAGAGAGAGAGACAGAGGAAGACAGAGAGATCGGAAAGACAGAGAGAGAGACAGAGAGAGACAGAGAGAGAGGGATCTAGTTCAGATTTGGACAGTGGAGGTTGGAAGCTACATAATGTTTTCATCGTGTTTAATGTCCTTTTAACAACCAGTTCTCATAGTCTCACTTCACAATTAGACGTTCATCCATGTTTCTCAAACATCACATTTCTAAGTGTTTAAAGTGACGTTTAGGCATTAACTCTTAAGGTCAGGGTTCAGTTTCGGCATTATCTCTTAAGGTCAGGGTTCAGTTTAGGCATTAACTCTTAAGGTCAGGGTTCAGTTTAGGCATTAACTCTTAAGGTCAGGGTTCAGTTTAGGCATTAACTCTTAAGGTCAGGGTTCAGTTTAGGCAATAACTTTTAATGGTTATTAATAATATCCTCTTGGAACTACCCATCCCGGATCCGGGAGAATTGTCATCAACTACACTAATTAGCATAACGATCAAAAAAAATTACTAGAAAATATTCATATTCATGAAAACACAAGTGAAATATAGCGAAACACAGCCTAGCATGGCAAACGTTTTTTATAATCAATCCTCAAGGTGTTTTTTCAAATATCTATTAGATAATATATCAACCGGGACAATTGGCTTTTCAGTCGGAGCGAGAGGAAAAATGGCTACCTCTGTCTTTTACGCAAGAACCACTCTGAGAGTCCTCAGCTGGCTACTTACGCAATGTAGTCGTTTACGCTCATTCTTCAACATAAAGGCGTGA
This sequence comes from Oncorhynchus nerka, assembly GCF_034236695.1. Lineage (NCBI taxonomy): Eukaryota > Metazoa > Chordata > Actinopteri > Salmoniformes > Salmonidae > Oncorhynchus > Oncorhynchus nerka. The sequence goes on from NC_088407.1 coordinate 86,148,691, forward strand.
AACTACGTCTAAAGGCTGTAGACACCTTAGGGAAGCCACATAAAAAGGAATCTGGTTGATATCCCTTTCAATGGCCAATAGGGATGCATAGGAACACAACGGTTTCAAAATAAGAGGCACTTCCTGATTGGATTTTCCTCAGGGTTTCGCCTGCAATATCAGTTCTGTTATACTCAAAGACAATATTTTGACAGTTTTGGAAACTTTAGATGTTTTCTATCCTAATCTGTCAATTATATGCATATTATAGATTCTGGGCCTGAGAAATAGGCAGTTAAATTTGGGAACATTCTTTTTCCAAAAATAAAAATAGTGCCCCCTAGTTTCAAGAGGTTAAAGGTAAGGGTTAAGGTTTGTGATAGACTTAAAACAAAACATACTTTCTATCGCTGGATTCAAACATGCAACCTTTGGAATCAGTGGCAGATGCTTACGCCTATCTGCCATCCGCATGCATGGCCCTAGCAAAACCAAAAACCTATTTGAAGCTGACAGCTCTCACTGTTGCACCTAGAGGCCGTTTTTTTCCACGTCCTCACACATGGATAACGTTGAATAACCGTCTTGCATCCCGGGCGTCCTGCCCGCCTTTTAAATGTGCAAACAAAAACACAAAACGCCCAATCCCCAACTTTCGCATCAACTCTCCTTAACACAACTCTTTACCTCCTCCACACATTAAATGACACCCCTATGACAGCCCTATGACAGCCCTATCCCTTATAAAGCCCTGGTCATGCGTAACACACTGTATAGAATAGGGTGCAGGCCAATGGGCTGTTTTTGTACACATGTATTCTTGTAAAATGGGATTTTCTGGAGGTTTCCTTTTGACAAGATTCCCTGTCTGCACAGGGAATCATGTACAATTCTTACATTTACTTAGGTAATTTTTTAAATCATGTTGTTGTAATTGTAATAAACATTGTGATTTAAATAGGGTCACTGGGGCAGGAAACAAGGCTCTAAAATTATAAACATATTAGTTGATTTGAGACAATTGTTTCTGTTCTTACTTCTCCAGGTTTCTAAACAGATCCGTAAGTCAGTCTCTCTCTCTCTCTCTCTCTCTCTCTCAATTCAATTCAATTCAATTCAATTCAAGGGCTTTATTGGCATGGGAAACATGTGTTAACATTGCCAAAGCAAGTGAGGTAGACAACATACAAAGTGAATATATAAGGTGAAAAACAACAAAAATGAACAGTAAACATTACACATACAGAAGTTTCAAAACAGTAAAGACATTACAAATGTCATATTATATATATATATATATATATATATATATATATATACAATGTACAAATAGTTAAAGAACACAAGATAAAATAAATAAGCATAAATATGGGTTGTATTTACAATGGTGTTTGTTCTTCACTGGTTGACCTTTTCTCGTGGCAACAGGTCACAAATCTTGCTGCTGTGATGGCACAC
>NC_088407.1:86155127-86247627 GCF_034236695.1 Oncorhynchus nerka
TATTTATCCATCCATCCATCCATCTATTTATCCATCCATCCATCCATCTATTTATCCATCCATCCATCCATCTATTTATCCATCCATCCATCTATTTATCCATCCATCCATCTATTTATCCATCCATCCATCCATCTATTTATCCATCCATCTATTTATCCATCCATCTATTTATCCATCCATCCATCCATCCATCTATTTATCCATCCATCTATTTATCCATCCATCTATTTATCATCCATCTATTTATCCATCCATCCATCCATCTATTTATCCATCCATCTATTTATCCATCCATCCATCCTTCCATCCATCCATCCATCTATTTATCCATCCATCCATCCATCCATCCATCTATTTATCCATCCATCTATTTATCCTTCCATCCATCCATCCATCTATTTATCCATCCATCCATCCATCCATCTATTTATCCATCCATCTATTTATCCATCCATCCATCCATCTATTTATCCATCCATCCATCTATTTATTTATCCATCCATCTATTTATCCATCCATCTATTTATCCATCCATCTATTTATCCATCCATCCATCCATCCATCTATTTATCCATCCATCTATTTATCCATCCATCCATCCTTCCATCCATCCATCCATCTATTTATCCATCCATCCATCCATCCATCTATTTATCCATCCATCTATTTATCCATCCATCCATCCATCTATTTATCCATCCATCCATCCATCCATCCATCTATTTATCCATCCATCTATTTATCCATCCATCTATTTATCCATCCATCCATCTATTTATTTATCCATCCGTCTATTTATCCATCCATCCATCCATCTATTTATCCCTCCATCTATTTATCCATCCATCTATTTATCCATCCATCCATCTATTTATCCATCTATGTATCCATCCATCCATCCATCCATCTATTTATCCATCCATCTATTTATCCATCCATCCATCCATCTATTTATCCATCTATTTATCCATCCATCCATCTATTTATCCATCCATCTATTTATCCATCCATCCATCTATTTATCCATCCATCCATCTATTTATCCATCCATCTATTTATCCATCCATCCATCTATTTATCCATCCATCCATCTATTTATCCATCCATCCATCTATTTATCCATCCATCTATTTATCCATCCATCTATTCATCCATCCATCCATCTATGTATCCATCCATCCATCTATTTATCCATCCATCCATCTATTTATCCATCCATCCATCTATTTATCCATCCATCTATTTATCCATCCATCCATCTATTTATCCATCCATCTATTTATCCATCCATCTATTTATCCATCCATCTATTTATCCATCCATCCATCTGTTTATCCATCCATCTATTTATCCATCCATCTATTTATCCATTCATCCATCCATCTATTTATCCATCCATCTATTTATCCATCCATCCATCTATTTATCCATCCATCTATTTATCCATCCATCCATCTATTTATCCATCCATCCATCTATTTATCCATCCATCCATCTATTTATCCATCCATCTATTTATCCATCCATCTATTCATCCATCCATCCATCTATTTATCCATCCATCCATCTATTTATCCATCCATCCATCTATTTATCCATCCATCTATTTATCCATCCATCCATCTATTTATCCATCCATCTATTTATCCATCCATCTATTTATCCATCTATTTATCCATCCATCTATTTATCCATCCATCAATCCATCCATCCGTCCATCCATCTATTTATCCATCCATCCATCCATCCATCCATCCGTTCCTTTCTTCCAGGGTAGTGGCGGTCTCTCCAGCGCTGGGTCAGATTTCCAAGCGGAGGATGTCTGCAGTAACTCCTCCCGAGACAGAGACAGCCCCCTCGCCCCTTCTCCTGCCCCCTCCTCCCCCTGCCTCCCCCCTTCGGCCGCCCCCTCCCGCCCACCCCTCTCTCACCCCTCTGGACCTGGAGCGCCTCACGGACGAGCACCTGCGTGCCAAACGGGCCAGGGTGGAGAACATCATCCGGGGCATGAGCCATTCCCCCTGCGTTGCTCCGCCTGCCCTCCGGCATGGAGAAAAGGACAGGGACCGAGAGACAGGGAACAAGACAGGGAGAAGAGAGGACAGGGACCGAGAGAAAGGGAACCAGACAGGGAGAAGAGAGGACAGGGAGAGGGAAAGGAACTGTCCTCCACTGCAGCCTCCCAGCCCTGGGTCTCTCTCAAGAGGGGCAGAGGGGTACAGGGAGAGTCGGGGGGAGACTAGAGGAGAGGTGTACAGGGAGAACAAGAGAAAGCAGCGTCTCCCCCAGCAGCAACAACAGTCCTTTACCCAGCTGGTGTGTGTCAGACAGGAGAAGAGGCAAGAGGAGAGACGACAACTCAAACTACAGCTAGAGGATATGCAGGTGAGGGGATGCACACACACACACGCACGCGCACACACACACACACACGCACGCACACACACACACACACACACGCACACACACGCACACGCAAATGCACACAGACACATACACAGACACAACACACAGACACACACAAACACACACGCACACACACACACACACACACACACACACACACACACACACACACACACACACACAGAGCACACAGCACACAGACACAACACAGAGACACATACACAGACACAACACACAGACAAACACAAACACACACACACACACACACGCACACACACACAACACACACACACACACAACACACACACACACAGCACACAGACACAGCACACAGACACACACACACACACACACGCACACACACACAACACACACACACACGCACACACACACAACACACACACACACAGCACACAGACACAACACACAGACACACACACACACACACACACACACACGCATACACACACAACACACACACACACACACACACACACACGCACACACACACAACACACACACACACAGCACACAGACACAACACACAACAGACACAGCACACAGACACAACACACAGACACACACAAACACAAACACACACTTCAAGCTTTGGTAGTGAGTTGTAAATATGTCCATTTGTTTGAAAAGTGGCAAAAGTTGAGTTTGAAACGTGACATGTTTCTATTCCTACAGCTATCTATATATTAATGTAGAACATCATGTTTCTATTCCTACAGCTATCTATATATTAATGTAGAACATCATGTTTCTATTCCTACAGCTATCTATATATTAATGTAGAACATCACGTTTCTATTCCTACAGCTATCTATATATTAATGTAGAACATCATGTTTCTATTCCTACAGCTATCTATATATTAATGTAGAACATCATGTTTCTATTCCTACAGCTATCTATATATTAATGTAGAACATCACGTTTCTATTCCTACAGCTATCTATATATTAATGTAGAACATCATGTTTCTATTCCTACAGCTATCTATATATTAATGTTTAACATCATGTTTCTATTCCTACAGCTATCTATATATTAATGTAGAACATCACGTTTCTATTCCTACAGCTATCTATATATTAATGTAGAACATCACGTTTCTATTCCTACAGCTATCTATATATTAATGTAGAACATCACGTTTCTATTCCTACAGCTATCTATATATTAATGTAGAACATCACGTTTCTATTCCTACAGCTATCTATATATTAATGTAGAACATCATGTTTCTATTCCTACAGCTATCTATATATTAATGTAGAACATCACGTTTCTATTCCTACAGCTATCTATATATTAATGTAGAACATCATGTTTCTATTCCTACAGCTATCTATATATTAATGTAGAACATCACGTTTCTATTCCTACAGCTATCTATATATTAATGTAGAACATCATGTTTCTATTCCTACAGCTATCTATATATTAATGTAGAACATCACGTTTCTATTCCTACAGCTATCTATATATTAATGTAGAACATCACGTTTCTATTCCTACAGCTATCTATATATTAATGTAGAACATCATGTTTCTATTCCTACAGCTATCTATATATTAATGTAGAACATCACGTTTCTATTCCTACAGCTATCTATATATTAATGTAGAACATCACGTTTCTATTCCTACAGCTATCTATATATTAATGTAGAACATCATGTTTCTATTCCTACAGCTATCTATATATTAATGTAGAACATCACGTTTCTATTCCTACAGCTATCTATATATTAATGTAGAACATCATGTTTCTATTCCTACAGCTATCTATATATTAATGTAGAACATCATGTTTCTATTCCTACAGCTATCTATATATTAATGTAGAACATCATGTTTCATTATTTATATGTCTCAATATATTGTTTATTATTTATATATATTTTATATTCATTTATTGATTGATTTATACATGTATATACTGTATTTATGGATATGTTTATCTATTTGTTATTGATTGATTGCTATATTAGGTTCAATAGTGTATTTTACTAGTTTGTATTGTTCTACAGAAACAGCTTCGTCAGCTGCAGGAGAAGTTCTATCAGATCTATGAGACTGAGACGGAGGAGGAGGAGGAGGAGGAGGAGGAGGAGGAGAGAGCAGGAGGAGGGGAGGAGGACGGGAACCTGTCAGAGAACAGCGTCCGCTCCGACGGTTTGGAGAACACACCCAGGGACCGCCGCGGCAACCGTCACCGTGCCGACGGTATCTACGATGACCTGTCAGAGTTGGTTGACGACCCAGGTCTATTTCTGGACCGAGCCAGAGCACTGTTACGAGAACAGGCCCTGTTGGCTGGAGAGAAGGATGAGGAGGGAGAGAAGGAGGAGGGAGAGAGGGATGAGGGAGAGAGGGAGGGGGGGAGGGGGCTGAAGAGGGATTGGGGCCAAGGCGAGAGAGGGGCAGGAGGGGGGCCAATGCGAGCAGAGGGGAGGCAGCTAGCCGAGACTCTAAAACAGGAGCTCAACTCTGCCATGTCACAGGTGGTTGACACCGTGGTTAAAGGGTTCAACCATAAACCACCGAGCCATCATCATCTTCAACACCATCCCTCTCATCACAGTGGCTCCCAAAACACCCCCTCTGCCACTAAAGCTCCCTCACAGGCCTCCTTCCCTCCCTTCCCCCCTCTCCACTGACTCTCGCTTCGGGGGAGTCAGCATGAACGGTGACAGCCCCAACTTTCACTCAGCCAATCAGAGGCTGCCGTGCTTTGGCGACGTCATCATCCCGAGCACGCTGGACTCGTTCGGGGGCCTCAGTGTTCCGACGGCTGGTGACCAGACAGAAGCGCTGCCTCTAGTGGTCAGGAAGACCAGCGCCGAACAACACCAACAGAACCCCTGTCTCCCTCCTCCTCCTCCTCCTCACCCCCACCACCCCTCCCTCCATTCCTCCCCCCTCTCTGCCTCTCTGGGGTTCTCCCCTCCCTCCTTCCGACACCCCTTCCCCCTCCCACTGATGGGCTACCCTTTCCAGAGCTTCTCCAAAGACCAGCGCTCCTCCCCTGAGTCCATGGACCTCTCCAGGGAAACTGTGGGGCTGCGGACCAAGATGGGGTCGGGCGGGGGCGTCCATTTTGTCTCCCACCACCACCACCACAGGCAGAGCTCTCCACCCCAACATGGAGGAGGGAGCGAGGGGCTGTCGCTCATCAAGTCAGAGTGTGGAGACCTTCAGGACATGGCTGACATATCGCCTTATTCAGGAAGTACTGTATCCTTTCCTAGTGAAGTCCAGGTGTGTGTGTGTGTGTGTGTGTGTGTGTGTGTGTGTGTGTGTGTGTGTGTGTGTGTGTGTGTGTGTGTGTTTCATTGGACAACAGAGATGTGTTAGCAGTGGTCTCAGCAGTGGCTGTAAAAGTCTTTAATTTAAATGAATTGGTTCCTTCTCTTTCCCCTGTGTTCTCCTGACGGGGGGGTGAAATGGCCTTTGCGGGTCTTGCAAGGGGAAGATTAAACAGGTTGCACACGGATCTCTGGGCTTTCAAGTGAGAGCAGCTGGGAGAGGTGCTCTTAGGCACTGACAGACAGACAGACAGACAGAAAGACAGACAGACAGACACACAGACAGACACACACACACACACAGACAGAAAGACACACAGACATACACACAGACACACAGTATTTAGTGTTCTCACTGTCTCACCCACCTCTTTCATCACAGCAGTGAGACTTTGTACATAAACGCTCAAAGCAAATCATACTTCACACAGTGTGTGTGTGTGTGTGTGTGTGTGTGTGTGTGTGTGTGTGTGTGTGTGTGTGTGTCTGTTCGTGCATAACACTCAAAAGCTAATCGTATTTCAAAGAAAGGAACAGAGAGGATGATGGGTGGAGTGGGAGAGAGGTCTGGAGAAGAGAAGTGTTCTAAACTAGAGATGGAGAAGTGTTCTAAACTAGAGATGGAGAAGTGTTCTAAACTAGAGATGGAGAAGTGTTCTAAACTAGGGATGGAGAAGTGTTCTAAACTAGAGATGGAGAAGAGAAGTGTTCTAAACTAGAGATGGAGAAGAGAAGTGTTCTAAACTAGAGATGGAGAAGTGTTCTAAACTAGAGATGGAGAAGTGTTCTAAACTAGAGATGGAGAAGAGAAGTGTTCTAAACTAGGGATGGAGAAGAGAAGTGTTCTAAACTAGGGATGGAGAAGAGAAGTGTTCTAAACTAGGGATGGAGAAGAGAAGTGTTCTAAACTAGGGATGGAGAAGAGAAGTGTTCTAAACTAGGGATGGAGAAGAGAAGTGTTCTAAACTAGAGATGGAGAAGTGTTCTAAACTAGAGATGGAGAAGAGAAGTGTTCTAAACTAGAGATGGAGAAGAGAAGTGTTCTAAACTAGGGATGGAGAAGAGAAGTGTTCTAAACTAGGGATGGAGAAGAGAAGTGTTCTAAACTAGAGATGGAGAAGTGTTCTAAACTAGAGATGGAGAAGAGAAGTGTTCTAAACTAGGGATGGAGAAGTGTTCTAAACTAGAGATGGAGAAGAGAAGTGTTCTAAACTAGAGATGGAGAAGAGAAGTGTTCTAAACTAGGGATGGAGAAGTGTTCTAAACTAGAGATGGAGAAGAGAAGTGTTCTAAACTAGAGATGGAGAAGTGTTCTAAACTAGGGATGGAGAAGAGAAGTGTTCTAAACTAGGGATGGAGAAGTGTTCTAAACTAGAGATGGAGAAGAGAAGTGTTCTAAACTAGAGATGGAGAAGTGTTCTAAACTAGAGATGGAGAAGTGTTCTAAACTAGAGATGGAGAAGAGAAGTGTTCTAAACTAGAGATGGAGAAGAGAAGTGTTCTAAACTAGGGATGGAGAAGAGAAGTGTTCTAAACTAGGGATGGAGAAGAGAAGTGTTCTAAACTAGGGATGGAGAAGTGAAGTGTTCTAAACTAGGGATGGAGAAGAGAAGTGTTCTAAACTAGGGATGGAGAAGAGAAGTGTTCTAAACTAGGGATGGAGAAGAGAAGTGTTCTAAACTAGAGATGGAGAAGTGTTCTAAACTAGAGATGGAGAAGAGAAGTGTTCTAAACTAGAGATGGAGAAGAGAAGTGTTCTAAACTAGGGATGGAGAAGAGAAGTGTTCTAAACTAGGGATGGAGAAGAGAAGTGTTCTAAACTAGAGATGGAGAAGTGTTCTAAACTAGAGATGGAGAAGAGAAGTGTTCTAAACTAGGGATGGAGAAGTGTTCTAAACTAGAGATGGAGAAGAGAAGTGTTCTAAACTAGAGATGGAGAAGAGAAGTGTTCTAAACTAGGGATGGAGAAGTTTTATAAACTAGAGATGGAGAAGAGAAGTGTTCTAAACTAGGGACGGAGAAGTGTTCTAAACTAGGGATGGAGAAGAGAAGTGTTCCAAACTAGAGATGGAGAAGTGTTCTAAACTAGAGATGGAGAAGAGAAGTGTTCTAAACTAGAGATGGAGAAGAGAAGTGTTCTAAACTAGGGATGGAGAAGAGAAGTGTTCTAAACTAGAGATGGAGAAGAGAAGTGTTCTAAACTAGAGATGGAGAAGAGAAGTGTTCTAAACTAGGGATGGAGAAGTGTTCTAAACTAGGGATGGAGAAGAGAAGTGTTCTAAACTAGGGATGGAGAAGAGAAGTGTTCTAAACTAGGGATGGAGAAGTGTTCTAAACTAGGGATGGAGAAGTGTTCTAAACTAGGGATGGAGAAGTGTTCTAAACTAGAGATGGAGAAGAGAAGTGTTCTAAACTAGGGATGGAGAAGAGAAGTGTTCTAAACTAGGGATGGAGAAGAGAAGTGTTCCAAACTAGGGATGGAGAAGAGAATTTTTCTAAACTAGGGATGGAGAAGAGAAGTGTTCTAAACTAGAGATGGAGAAGTGTTCTAAACTAGAGATGGAGAAGAGAAGTATTCTAAACTAGGGATGGAGAAGTGTTCTAAACTAGAGATGGAGAAGTGTTCTAAACTAGGGATGGAGAAGTGTTCTAAACTAGAGATGGGAGAAGAGAAGTGTTCTAAACTAGGGATGGAGAAGAGAAGTGTTCTAAACTAGGGATGGAGAAGAGAAGTGTTCTAAACTAGGGATGGAGAAGAGAAGTGTTCTAAACTAGGGATGGAGAAGAGAAGTGTTCTAAACTAGGGATGGAGAAGTGTTCTAAACTAGGGATGGAGAAGAGAAGTGTTCTAAACTAGGGATGGAGAAGTGTTCTAAACTAGAGATGGAGAAGAGAAGTGTTCTAAACTAGGGATGGAGAAGTGTTCTAAACTAGAGATGGGAGAAGAGAAGTGTTCTAAACTAGGGATGGAGAAATGTTCTAAACTAGAGATGGGAGAAGAGAAGTGTTCTAAAACTAGGATGGAGAAGAAGTGTTAAACTAGGATAAACTAGAGATGGAGAAGAGAAGTGTTCTAAACTAGGGATGGAGAAGAGAAGTGTTCTAAACTAGGGATAGGGATGGAGAGAAGTGTTCTAAACTAGAGATGGGGAAGAGAAGTGTTCTAAACTAGAGATGGAGAAGTGTTCTAAACTAGGGATGGAGAAGTGTTCTAAACTAGATGGAGAAGTGTTCTAAACTAGAGATGGAGAAGAAGTGTTCTAAACTAGAGATAGTGTTCTAAACTAGGATGGAGAAGAGAAGTGTTCTAAACTAGGGATGGAGAAGAGAAGTGTTCTAAACTAGGGATGGAGTTCTAAAGAGAAGTGTTCTAAACTAGAGATGGAGAAGAGAAGTGTTCTAAACTAGGGATGGAGAAGTGTTCTAAACTAGGATGGAGAAGAGAAGTGTTCTAAACTGGAGAAGTGTTCTAAACTAGGGATGGAGAAGAGGGATGGAGAAGAGAAGTGTTCTAAACTAGGGATGGAGAAGTGTTCTAAACTAGGGATGGAGAAGTGTTCTAAACTAGGGATGGAGATAAACTAGAGAAGAGAAGTGTTCTAAACTAGGGATGGAGAAAGTGTTCTAAACTAGGGATGGAGAAGTGTTCTAAACTAGGGATGGAGAGAAGTGTTCTAAACTAGGATGGAGAAAACTAGGGATGGAGAAGTGTTCTAAACTAGAGATGAAGAGAAGTGTTCTAAACTAGAGATGGAGAAGAGAAGTGTTCTAAACTAGGGATGGAGAAGAGAAGTGTTCTAAACTAGGGATGGAGAAGTGTTCTAAACTAGGGATGGAGTTCTAAAAGAGAAGTGTTCTAAACTAGGGATGAAGAGAAGTGTTCTAAACTAGAGATGGAGAGAAGTGTTCTAAACTAGGGATGGAGAAGTGTGTTCTAAACTAGGGATGGAGAAGTGTTCTAAACTAGGGATGGAGAAGTGTTCTAAACTAGGAGAGATGGACTAGAGATGGAGAAGTGTTCTAAACTAGAGATGGAGAAGAGTGTTCTAAACTAGGGATGGAAGAAGGAGAAGAAGTGTTCTAAACTAGGGATGGAGAAGTGTTCTAAACTAGGGATGGAGAAGTGTTCTAAACTAGGGATGGAGAAGTGTTCTAAACTAGGATGGAGAAGAGAAGTGTTCTAAACTAGGATGGAAACTAGGGAGAAGTGTTCTAAACTAGGGATGGAGAAGAGAAGTGTTCTAAACTAGGGATGGAGAAGTGTTCTAAACTAGGGATGGAGAAGTGTTCTAAACTAGAGATGGAGAAGAGAAGTGTTCTAAACTAGGGATGGAGAAGTGTTCTAAACTAGGGATGGAGAAGTGTTCTAAACTAGGGATGGAGAAGTGTTCTAAACTAGAGAAGTGTTCTAAACTAGGGAGGGAGAAGAGAGTGTTCTAAACTAGGGATGGAGAAGTGTTCTAAACTAGGGATGGAGAGAAGTGTTCTAAACTAGGGATGGAGAAGTGTTCTAAACTAGAGATGGAGAAGTGTTCTAAACTAGGGATGGAGAAGAGTGTTCTAAACTAGGGATGGAGAAGAGAAGTGTTCTAAACTAGAGATGGAGGATGGAGAAGTGTTCTAAACTAGGGATGGAGTTCTAAACTAGGGAGAGAAGTGTTCTAAACTAGAGATGGAGAAGTGTTCTAAACTAGGGATGGAGAAGAGAAGTGTTCTAAACTAGGGATGGAGAAGTGTTCTAAACTAGAGATGGAGAAGTGTTCTAAACTAGAGATGGTGTTCTAAACTAGGATGGAGAAGAAGTGTTCTAAACTAGGAGATGGAGGACTAGGGATGGAGAGAAGTGTTCTAAACTAGGATGGAGAAGATGGAGAAGAGAAGTGTTCTAAACTAGGGATGGAGAAGAGAAGTGTTCTAAACTAGGGATGGAGAAGAGAAGTGTTCTAAACTAGGGATGGAGAAGTGTTCTAAACTAGGGATGGAGAAGTGTTCTAAACTAGGGATGGAGAAGTGTTCTAAACTAGGGATGGAGAAGTGTTCTAAACTAGGGATGGAGAAGTGTTCTAAACTAGAGATGGGGAAGTGTTCTAAAGATGGAAGTGTTCTAAACTAGGATGGAGAAGTGTTCTAAACTAGAGATGGAGAAGTGTTCTAAACTAGGGATGGAGAAGTGTTCTAAACTAGGGATGGAGAAGAGAAGTGTTCTAAACTAGGGATGGAGAAGTGTTCTAAACTAGGGATGGAGAAGTGTTCTAAACTAGGGATGGAGAAGTTTTCTAAACTAGGGATGGAGAAGTGTTCTAAACTAGGGATGGAGAAGTGTTCTAAACTAGAGATGGAGAAGAGAAGTGTTCTAAACTAGGGATGGAGAAGTGTTCTAAACTAGGGATGGAGAAGTGTTCTAAACTAGGATGGAGAAGTGTTCTAAACTAGGGATGGAGAAGTGTTCTAAACTAGGGATGGAGAAGTGTTCTAAACTAGAGATGGAGAAGAGAAGTGTTCTAAACTAGGGATGGAGAAGTGTTCTAAACTAGGGATGGAGAAGTGTTCTAAACTAGGGATGGAGAAGTGTTCTAAACTAGGGATGGAGAAGAGAAGTGTTCTAAACTAGGGATGGAGAAGAGAAGTGTTCTAAACTAGGGATGGAGAAACTAGGGATGGAAGTGTTCTAAACTAGGGATGGAGAAGAGAAGTGTTCTAAACTAGGGATGGAGAAGAGAAGTGTTCTAAACTAGAGATGGAGAAGTGTTCTAAACTAGGGATGGAGAAGTGTTCTAAACTAGGGATGGAGAAGTGTTCTAAACTAGGGATGGAGAAGAGAAGTGTTCTAAACTAGGGATGGAGAAGTGTTCTAAACTAGGGATGGAGAAGAGAAGTGTTCTAAACTAGGGATGGAGAAGAGAAGTGTTCTAAACTAGGGATGGAGAAGAGAAGTGTTCTAAACTAGGGATGGAGAAGTGTTCTAAACTAGGGAAGTGTTCTAAACTAGAGATGAAGAGAAGTGTTCTAAACTAGGGATGGAGAAGTGTTCTAAACTAGGGATAGAGATGGAGGGAGAGAAGTGTTCTAAACTAGGGATGGAGAAGAGAAGTGTTCTAAACTAGGGATGGAGAAGTGTTCTAAACTAAGATGGAGAAGAGAAGTGTTCTAAACTAGGGATGGAGAAGAGAAGTGTTCTAAACTAGGGATGGAGAAGAGAAGTGTTCTAAACTAGGGATGGGAGATGGAGAAGTGTTCTAAACTAGGATGGAGAAGTGTTCTAAACTAGGGATGGAGAAGTGTTCTAAACTAGGGATGGAGAAGTGTTCTAAATAGGGATGTTCTAAACTAGGGAGAAGTGTTCTAAACTAGGGATGGAGAAGAGAAGTGTTCTAAACTAGGAGAGATGGAGATGGAGAGAAGTGTTCTAAACTAGGGATGGAGAAGTGTTCTAAACTAGGGATGGAGAAGTGTTCTAAACTAGGGATGGGAAGAGAAGTGTTCTAAACTAGGGATGGAGAAGTGTTCTAAACTAGGGATGAGAAGTGTTCTAAACTAGGGATGGAGAAGTGTTCTAAACTAGGGATGGAGAAGTGTTCTAAACTAGGGATGGAGAAGTGTTCTAAACTAGGGATGGAGAAGTGTTCTAAACTAGGGATGGAGTTCTAAACTAGGGAGAGAAGTGTTCTAAACTAGGGAGAAGAGAAGTGTTCTAAACTAGGGATGGAGAAGTGTTCTAAACTAGGGATGGAGAAGAGAAGTGTTCTAAACTAGGGATGGAGAAGAGAAGTGTTCTAAACTAGAGATGGAGAAGAGAAGTGTTCTAAACTAGGGATGGAGAAGTGTTCTAAACTAGGGATGGAGAAGTGTTCTAAACTAGGGATGGAGAAGAGAAGTGTTCTAAACTAGGGATGGAGAAGTGTTCTAAACTAGAGATGGAGAAGTGTTCTAAACTAGAGATGGAGAAGAGAAGTGTTCTAAACTAGGGATGGAGAAGTGTTCTAAACTAGAGATAGGGATGAGAAGAAGTGTTCTAAACTATGGAGAAGAGAAGGGATGGATGGAAAGAAGTGTTCTAAACTAGGATGGAGAAGTGTTCTAAACTAGGGATGGAGAAGTGGAGAAGTGTTCTAAACTAGGGATGGAGTTCTAAACTAGGGATGGAGAAGTGTTCTAAACTAGGATGGAGAAGAAGTTCTAAACTAGGGATGGAGAAGTGTTCTAAACTAGGGATGGAGAAGTGTTCTAAACTAGGATGGAGAAGAGAAGTGTTCTAAACTAGGGATGGAGAAGTGTTCTAAACTAGGGATGGAGAAGTGTTCTAAACTAGAGATGGGAGAAGAGAAGTGTTCTAAACTAGAGATGGAGAAGTGTTCTAAACTAGGGATGGAGAAGTGTTCTAAACTAGGGATGGAGAAGTGTTCTAAACTAGGGATGGAGAAGTGTTCTAAACTAGGGATGGAGAAGTGTTCTAAACTAGAGATGGAGAAGAGAAGTGTTCTAAACTAGGGATGGAGAAGAGAGTGTTCTAAACTAGGGATGAAGTGTTCTAAACTAGAGATGGGAAGTGTTCTAAACTAGGGAGAGAAGTGTTCTAAACTAGGGATGGAGAAGTGTTCTAAACTAGGGATGGGAAGAGAAGTGTTCTAAACTAGGGATGGAGAAGTGTTCTAAACTAGAGATGGAGAAGTGTTCTAAACTAGGGATGGAGAAGTGTTCTAAACTAGGGATGAGAGTTCTAAACTAGGATGGAGAAGTGTTCTAAACTAGGGATGGAGAAGTGAGGGATGGAGAAGTGTTCTAAACTAGGGATGGAGAAGTGTTCTAAACTAGGGATGGAGAAGTGTTCTAAACTAGGGATGGAGAAGTGTTCTAAACTAGGGATGAAGAGAAGTGTTCTAAACTAGGGATTCTAAACTAGGATGGATGGAGAAGAGAAGTGTTCTAAATTAGGGATGGAGAAGTGTTCTAAACTAGGGATGGAGAAGTGTTCTAAACTAGGGATGGAGAAGTGTTCTAAACTAGGGATGGAGAAGAGAAGTGTTCTAAACTAGAGATGGAGAAGAGAAGTTTTCTAAACTAGGTATGGAGAAGTGTTCTAAACTAGATATGGAGAAGTGTTCTAAACTAGGGATGGAGAAGTGTTCTAAACTAGGGATGGAGAAGTGTTCTAAACTAGGGATGGAGAAGTGTTCTAAACTAGAGATGGAGAAGAGAAGTGTTCTAAACTAGGGATGGAGAAGTGTTCTAAACTAGGGATGGAGAAGTGTTCTAAACTAGGGATGGAGAAGTGTTCTAAACTAGGGATGGAGAAGTGTTCTAAACTAGAGATGGAGAAGAGAAGTGTTCTAAACTAGGGATGGAGAAGAGAAGTGTTCTAAACTAGGGATGGAGAAGTGTTCTAAACTAGAGATGGAGAAGTGTTCTAAACTAGGGATGGAGAAGTGTTCTAAACTAGGATGTGTTCTAAACTAGGGATGAGAAAAAGTGTTCTAAACTAGGATGGAGAAGAGAAGTGTTCTAAACTAGGATGGAGAAGTGTTCTAAACTAGGGATGGAGAAGTGTTCTAAACTAGGGATGGAGAAGTGTTCTAAACTAGGGATAAACTAGGGATGGAGAAGTGTTCTAAACTAGGGATGGAGAAGTGTTCTAAACTAGAGAGATGGAGAAGAGAAGTGTTCTAAACTAGGGATGGAGAAGAGAAGTGTTCTAAACTAGGATGGAGATGTTCTAAACTAGAGATGGAGAAGTGTTCTAAACTAGGGATGGAGAAGTGTTCTAAACTAGGGATGAGAGTTCTAAAAGGGATGGAGAAGTGTTCTAAACTAGGGATGGAGAAGAGAAGTGTTCTAAACTAGGGATGAAGAGAAGTGTTCTAAACTAGGGATGGAGAAGTGTTCTAAACTAGGGATGGAGAAGTGTTCTAAACTAGGGAAGAGAAGTGTTCTAAACTAGGGATGGAGAAGTGTTCTAAACTAGGGATAGAGGAGAGAAGTGTTCTAAACTAGGGATGGAGAAGTGATGGAGATGGAGAGAAGTGTTCTAAACTAGGGATGGAGAAGAGTGTTCTAAACTAGGGATGGAGAAGAGAAGAGATTCTAAACTAGGATGGAGAAGTTCTAAATGGAGAAGTGTTCTAAACTAGAGATGTTCTAAAGAGGGAGAGAAGTGTTCTAAACTAGGGATGGAGAAGTGTTCTAAACTAGAGATGGGAGAAGAGAAGTGTTCTAAACTAGAGATGGAGAAGAGAAGTGTTCTAAACTAGGGATGTTCTAAACTAGGAGAGAAGTGTTCTAAACTAGGGATGGAGAAGTGTTCTAAACTAGGAGAGATGAAGGAGAAGAGAAGTGTTCTAAACTAGGGATGGAGAAGTGTTCTAAACTAGGGATGGAGAAGAGAAGTGTTCTAAACTAGGGATGGAGTTCTAAACTAGGGATGGAGAAGAGAGAAGTGTTCTAAACTAGGGATGGAGAAGTGTTCTAAACTAGAGATGAGAAGTTCTAAACTAGGAGAAGTGTTCTAAACTAGGGATGGAGGAGAAGTGTTCTAAACTAGGGATGGAGAAGAGAAGTGTTCTAAACTAGGGATGGAGGAGAAGTGTTCTAAACTAGGGAAAGTGTTCTAAACTAGGGATGGAGAGAAGTGTTCTAAACTAGGGATGGATGGTTCTAAACTAGGGAAGAGAAGTGTTCTAAACTAGAGATGGAGAAGAGAAGTGTTCTAACTAGGGATGGAGAAGTGTTCTAAACTAGGGATGGAGAAGTGTTCTAAACTAGGGATGGAGAAGTGTTCTAAACTAGGGATGGAGAAGAGAAGTGTTCTAAACTAGGGATGGAGAAGAGAAGTGTTCTAAACTAGGATAGGGATGGAGAAGTGTTCTAAACTAGGGATGAGAGAAGTGTTCTAAACTAGGGATGGAGAAGTGTTCTAAAAAGATAGGAGATGGATGGAGAGGGATGGAGAAGTGTTCTAAACTAGGGATGGAGAAGAGAAGTGTTCTAAACTAGGATGGAGAAGAGAAGTGTTCTAAACTAGGATGGAGGGATGGAGAAGTGTTCTAAACTAGGGATGGAGAAAGTGTTCTAAACTAGGGATGGGAAGTGTTCTAAACTAGGGAGAGAAGTGTTCTAAACTAGGGATGGAGAAGTGTTCTAAACTAGAGATGGAGAAGAGAAGTGTTCTAAACTAGGATGGAGAAGAGAAGTGTTCTAAACTAGGGATGGAGAAGTGTTCTAAACTAGGAGAGAAGTGTTCTGGATGGAGAAGAAGTGTTCTAAACTAGGGATGGAGAAGTGTTCTAAACTAGGGATGAGATGGAGAAGTGTTCTAAACTAGGGATGGAGAAGTGTTCTAAACTAGGATGGAGAAGTGTTCTAAACTAGGATGGAGAAGAGAAGTGTTCTAAACTAGGGATGGAGAAGTGTTCTAAACTAGGGATGGAGATGGAGAAGTTCTAAACTAGGGATGGAGAAGAGAAGTGTTCTAAACTAGGGATGGAGAAGAGAAGTGTTCTAAACTAGGGATGGAGAAGTGTTCTAAACTAGGGATGGAGAAGTGTTCTAAACTAGAGAGAAGTGTTCTAAACTAGGATGGAGAAGTGTTCTAAACTAGGGATGGAGAAGTGTTCTAAACTAGGGATGGATAAGTGTTCTAAACTAGGGATGGAGAAGTGTTCTAAACTAGAGATGGGAGAAGAGAAGTGTTCTAAACTAGGGATGGAGAAGTGTTCTAAACTAGGGATGGAGAAGTGTTCTAAACTAGGGATGGAGAAGAGAAGTGTTCTAAACTAGGGATGGAGAAGAGAAGTGTTCTAAACTAGGGATGGAGAAGTGTTCTAAACTAGGGATGGAGAAGTGTTCTAAACTAGGGATGGAGAAGTGTTCTAAACTAGAGATGGGAGAAGAGAAGTGTTCTAAACTAGGGATGGAGAAGTGTTCTAAACTAGGGATGGAGAAGTGTTCTAAACTAGGGATGGAGAAGAGAAGTGTTCTAAACTAGGGATGGAGAAGTGTTCTAAACTAGGGATGGAGAAGTGTTCTAAACTAGGATGGAGAAGTGTTCTAAACTAGGGATGGAGAAGTTCTAAACTAGGGATGGAGTGTTCTAAACTAGGGATGGAGAAGTGTTCTAAACTAGATGGAGAAGTGTTCTAAACTAGAGATGGAGAAGAGAAGTGTTCTAAACTAGGGATGGAGAAGTGTTCTAAACTAGAGATGGAGAAGTGTTCTAAACTAGGGATGGAGAAGTGTTCTAAACTAGGGATGGAGAAGTGTTCTAAACTAGAGATGGAGAAGTGTTCTAAACTAGAGATGGAGAAGTGTTCTAAACTAGGGATGGAGAAGTGTTCTAAACTAGGGATGGAGAAGTGTTCTAAACTAGAGATGGGAGAAGAGAAGTGTTCTAAACTAGGGATGGAGAAGAGAAGTGTTCTAAACTAGGGATGGAGAAGAGTGTTCTAAACTAGAGATGGAGAAGAGAAGTGTTCTAAACTAGAGATGGAAGAAGAAGTGTTCTAAACTAGGGATGGAGAAGTGTTCTAAACTAGGGATGGAAGAGAAGTGTTCTAAACTAGGGATGGAGAGAGAAGTGTTCTAAACTAGGGATGGAGAGAAGTGTTCTAAACTAGGGAGAGAAGTGTTCTAAACTAGAGATGGGATGGAGAAGAGAAGTGTTCTAAACTAGGGATGGAGAAGTGTTCTAAACTAGTGGATGATGGAGAAGTGTTCTAAACTAGGGATGGAGAAGTGTTCTAAACTAGGGATGGAAGAGAAGTGTTCTAAACTAGGGATGGAGAAGAGAAGTGTTCTAAACTAGGGATGGAGAAGAGAAGTGTTCTAAACTAGGGATGGAGAAGTGTTCTAAACTAGGGATGGAGAAGTGTTCTAAACTAGGGATGGAGAAGTGTTCTAAACTAGGGATGGAGAAGTGTTCTAAACTAGAGATGGAGAAGAGAAGTGTTCTAAACTAGGGATGGAGAAGAGAAGTGTTCTAAACTAGGGATGGAGAAGTGTTCTAAACTAGAGATGGATGGAGAAGTGTTCTAAACTAGGGATGGAGAAGTGTTCTAAACTAGGGATGGAGAAGAGAAGTGTTCTAAACTAGGGATGGAGAAGTGTTCTAAACTAGGGATGGAGAAGGTTCTAAACTGGATGGAGAAGAAGTGTTCTAAACTAGGGATGGAGAAGAGAAGTGTTCTAAACTAGGATGGAGAGAAGTGTTCTAAACTAGGGATGGAGAAAGTGTTCTAAACTAGGGGAGAAGGTTCTAAACTAGGGATGGAGAAGTGTTCTAAACTAGGGATGGAGAAGAGAAGTGTTCTAAACTAGGGATGGAGAAGTGTTCTAAACTAGGGATGGAGAAGTGTTCTAAACTAGGGATGGAGAAGAGAAGTGTTCTAAACTAGAGATGGAGAAGTGTTCTAAACTAGGATGGAGAAGTGTTCTAAACTAGGGATGGAGAAGTGTTCTAAACTAGGGATGGAGAAGTGTTCTAAACTGGATGGAGAAGAGAAGTGTTCTAAACTAGGGATGGAGAAGAGAAGTGTTCTAAACTAGGGATGGAGAGAAGTGTTCTAAACTAGGGATGGAGAAGAGAAGTGTTTAAACTAAACTAGGGATGGAGAAGAGAAGTGTTCTAAACTAGGGATGGAGAAGTGTTCTAAACTAGGGATGGAGAGAAGTGTTCTAAACTAGATGGAGATGGGAAGAGAAGTGTTCTAAACTAGGGATGGAGAAGTGTTCTAAACTAGGGATGGAGAAGAGAAGTGTTCTAAACTAGGGATGAGAAGAAGTGTTCTAAACTAGAGATGGATAAGTGTTCTAAACTAGGGATGGAGAAGTGTTCTAAACTAGGGATGAAGAGAAGTGTTCTAAACTAGAGAGAGAAGTGTTCTAAACTAGGGATGGAGAAGAGAAGTGTTCTAAACTAGGGATGGAAGTGTTCTAAACTAGGGATGGAGAAGTGTTCTAAACTAGGGATGGAGAAGAGAAGTGTTCTAAACTAGGATGGAGAAGAGAAGTGTTCTAAACTAAACTAGGGATGGAGAAGTGTTCTAAACTAGAGATGGGATTCTAAACTAGGAGAAGAAGTGTTCTAAACTAGGGATGGAGAAGTGTTCTAAACTAGGATGGAGAAGTGTTCTAAACTAGGGATGGAGAAGAAGTGTTCTAAACTAGAGATGGAGAAGAGAAGTGTTCTAAACTAGGGATGAGAAGAGAAGTGTTCTAAACTAGAAGGATGGAGAAGTGTTCTAAACTAGGGATGGAGAAGAGAAGTGTTCTAAACTAGGATGGAGAAGTGTTCTAAACTAGGGATGGAGAAGTGTTCTAAACTAGGATGGAGAAGTGTTCTAAACTAGGGATGGAAGAGAAGTGTTCTAAACTAGGGATGGAGAAGAGAAGTGTTCTAAACTAGGGATGAAGAGAAGTGTTCTAAACTAGGGATGGAGAAGTGTTCTAAACTAGGGATGGAGAAGTGATTCTAAACTAGGGATGGAGAAGTGTTCTAAACTAGGGAGAAGTGTTCTAAACTAGATGGAGAAGAGAAGTGTTCTAAACTAGGGATGGAGAAGTGTTCTTCTAAACTAGGGATGGAGAAGTTCTAAACTAGAGATGGAGAAGAGAAGTGTTCTAAACTAGGGATGGAGAGAAGTGTTCTAAAGGATGGAGAAGTGTTCTAAACTAGGGATGGAGAAGTGTTCTAAACTAGGGATGGAGAAAGTGTTCTAAACTAGAGATGGAGAAGAGAAGTGTTCTAAACTAGGGATGGATGGAGAAGAGAAGTGTTCTAAACTAGGGATGGAGAAGTGTTCTAAACTAGGGATGGAGGACTAAGTGGAGAAGTGTTCTAAACTAGGGATGGAGAAGAGAAGTGTTCTAAACTAGGATGAGAGTTCTAAACTAGGGAGAGAAGTGTTCTAAACTAGGGATGGAGAGGAGAGAAGTGTTCTAAACTAGGATGGAGAAGAGAAGTGTTCTAAACTAGGGATGGAGAAGAGAAGTGGATGAAGAGAAGTGTTCTAAACTAGGGATGGAGAAGAGAAGTGTTCTAAACTAGGGATGGAGAAGAGAAGTGTTCTAAACTAGGGATGGAGAAGTGTTCTAAACTAGGGATGGAGAAGTGTTCTAAACTAGGGATGGAGAAGAGAAGTGTTCTAAACTAGGGATGGAGAAGAGAAGTGTTCTAAACTAGAGATGGAGAAGAGAAGTGTTCTAAACTAGGGATGGAGAAGAGAAGTGTTCTAAACTAGAGATGGAGAAGAGAAGTGTTCTAAACTAGGGATGGAGAAGTGTTCTAAACTAGGGATGGAGAAGAGAAGTGTTCTAAACTAGGGATGGAGAAGTGTTCTAAACTAGGGATGGAGAAGTGTTCTAAACTAGGGATGGAGAAGAGAAGTGTTCTAAACTAGGGACGGAGAAGAGAAGTATATGTTTTAGGTTCTGAGGTTTACGGTTTCCTGGTGTGTGTGTTGGGGGAGGGGGGGGGTTGAGGAACTGAAGAGTGTGTGTGTGTGTGTGTGTGTGTGTGTATGTGTGTGTGTGTGTGTGTGTGTGTGTGAGCTAGGGATGGAGAGTTTCTTAACACCTGAAGTGTGTGTGTAGGGATGTGTGTGTGTGTAGGATGTGAGAAGTGTTGTAAACTGGGTGAGAAGAGAAGTATATTTTTAAGGTTTACCACCTGTGTGTGTGTGTGTGTGTGTGTGTGTGTGTGTGTGTGTGTGTGTGTGTGTGTGTGTGTGTGTGTGTGTGTGTGAAACACACCTGTGTTTCTCTTTCATCGCAGTTTTGAACAGGTGTTTTGCAGGTAGTTGTTAACCTTTCTGTTCTGCACGTTACATCACACACACACACACACACACACACACACACACACACACACACACACACACACATACACACACACACACACACACACACACACACTGTCGTTTGAAGAACAAAGTGAAAGGACAACAACACATAGAGAGCCAGTAATAGTTATACTTCTCCAACTGCTGAGAGATGAAACATGTGTGTGTGTGTGTGTGTGTGTGTGTGTGTGTGTGAGTGTGTGTGTGTGTGTGTGTGTGTGTGTGTGTGTGTGTGTGTGTGTGTGTGTAAAGGAATAGCAGAAGCCTTTGTCTGAGAGCATATCTTCCTCATCACGCGCCCACACACAGACACACAAACATAACACACACACACAAACACAACACACACACACACAAGCACACACACACACACAACACACACACACACACACACAGACACACTCATGCAAACATAGACACACAAACACACACACACACACACACACAAACAAACACAACACACACACAAACACATCACACACACACAACACACTTTGCATCTCTACAAACCTGCTCTTGTTTCTGTATCTCTGGCATTTGCATGGTGATGGGGGTTAAGGTTGGGTGTGGATGTTTGGGGTGCGGGGGAAGGTGAGGCGATAAGGGACAGGTGGGGAAGTAAAGCACACACACACACACACACACACACACACACACACACACACACACACACACACAGCTCAGGTCTGTGTTTCCTTTCATCTTTCATGTTGCTTAGCAGATGTCCAGGATTCATTTATCGATTTACCAACCCTTACCGCTCTCTTCCCTCTCTCCCTCTTTACCGCTCTCTTCCCTCTCTCCCTCCCTACCGCTCTCTTCCCTCTCTCTCTCCCTCCCTACCGCTCTCTTCCCTCTCTCCCTCCCTCCCTACCGCTCTCTTCCCTCTCTCCCTCCCTCCCTACCGCTCTCTTCCCTCTCTCCCTCCCTCCCTACCGCTCTGTGTTTCCCTCTCTCCCTTCCCTCTCCCTCCCTCCTCCCTCCCTACCTTCTCTTCTCCCTTACCCTCTCTCCCTCCTCCCTCCCTACCGCTCTCTTCCCTCTCTCTCTCCCTCCCTACCGCTCTCTTCCCTCTCTCCCTCCCTCCCTACCGCTCTCTTCCCTCTCTCTCCCCTCCCTCCCTCCCTACCGCTCTCTTCCCCTCCCTCTCTCTCCCCCTCCCTACCGCTTCTTCCCTCTCTCTCCCTCCCTCCCTCCTCCCTACCGCTCTCTTCCCTCCTCTCTCTCTCCCTCCCTACCGCTCTCTCTCTCTCCCTCCCTCATTTACATTTACTCCCCAGACCCTCCATCTCCGCTCCCTCCCTCCCTCCCCTCTCTCTCTCTCCCTACCGCTCTCCTCCCCCTCCCTCCCTCCCTACTACCTCCTCCCTCTCTCTCTCTCTCCTCTCTCCTCCTCTCTCCCTCCTCCCTACCGCTCTCCCCCCTCTCTCTGTCCCTCCCTTTCTTCCCCTCTCTCCCTCCCTACTGCTCTCTTCCCTCTCTCCCTCCCCGCTCTCCTCCTCTCTCCTCCCTCCCGCTCTCCTCCCTCTCTCCCTCCCTCCCTACCGCTCTCTCCCCTCTCTCCCTCCCTTTCATTTACATTTACATTTAAGTCATTTAGCAGACGCTCTTCCCCTCTCCATCTCTCCCTCCCCCTCCCTCCCTCCCTCTCTCTCTCTCCCTCCCGCTCTCCTCCCTCTCTCCCTCCCTCCTCCTACCGCTCTCCTCTCTCCCTCCCTACTCTCTCTCCCCCTCTCTCCTCCCTACCGCTCTCCTCCCTCTCTCTGTCCCCTCCCTACCGCTCCCCCTCTTCCCTCTGCTCCCTCTCCCTCTCTCTCCCTCCCCCCTTACTCCCTCCCCTCTTCTCTCCCCTCCCGCCTCCCTCCCTCCTCTCCTCCCTCCCTGCTCTCTCCCCCTCCCTCTCTCTCTCCCTCCCCTCCTCTCTCCTCCTCCTCTCTCCCTCCCTCCCTACCGCTCTCCCTCCCCTCTCTCTCTCTCTCCCTCCTCCTCCCTCTCCCTCCCTCTCCTCTCTTCTCCTCCCCTCTCTCCCTCCCTACCGCTCTCTCCCCTCTCTCCCTCCCTACTCTCTCTCCCCTCCCGCTCTCCCTCCCTCTCTCCTCTCTTCCTCCCTCCCTCCCTACTGCTCTCTCTTCCCTCTCTCCCTCCCCTCCTCCTCCCCTCCCCTCTCTCCCTCCCTCCCCTCCCTACTACGGTTTCTTCCCTCTCTCCTCCCTACTGCTCTCTTCCCTCTCTCCTCCTCCCTCCTCCCTCCCCTCCGCTTCCTTCCCTCTCTCTCTCCCTCCTGCTCTCCCTCCTCTCTCCTCTCCTCTCCCTCCCTCCTCTCTCCTCCCTACTCTCCCTCCCTCTCCCTCCCTCTATCCCTCCCTACTGCTCTCCTCCCTCTCTTCCCTCTCTCCTCCCTACTGCTCTCTCCCTCTCTCTCTCTCTCTCTCCTCCCTCCCTCCCTCCCTCCTCCCTCCCTCGCTCTCTCTCCCCCCTCTCCCCCCCTCCTCTCCTCCCTCTCCTCCCTCCCCTCTCTCCCTCCCTGCTCTCCTCCTCTCTCTCCCTCCCTCCCGCTCTCCTCCCTCTCTCTCTCTCCCTCCCTCTCTCTCCCTCCCTCCTCCCTCTCTCCTCCCTCCCTACTCTCCTCCCTCCCTCTTCCCTCTCTCTCCCTACTGCTCTCCTCCTCTCTCTCTCTCTCTCTCCCTCCCTCTCCTCCTCCCTCTCTCCCTCCCTCCCTACTGCTCTCCCTCTCGCTCTCCTCCCTCTCTCTCCCTCCCTACTGCTCCTCCCTCTCTCCATCCCTCTCTCTCTCCTCCTCTCTCTCTCCCTCCCGCTCTCCTCCTCTCTCCCTCTCTCTCCCTCCCCCTTTCTCTCCCTCCTCCCTCCCTCTCTCCCTCCCTCCCTACCGCTCTCTTCCCCTCTCTCTCCCTCCCTACTGCTTCCTCTCTCTCTCCCTCTCCCTCCCTCTCTCCCTCCTCCCTCCTCCCCTCCCGCTCTCCTTCCCTCTCTCTCTCCCTCCCTCTCTCCCTCCCTACTGCTCCCTCCCTCCCTCGCTCCTTCCCTCTCTCCCCCCCTCTGCTCTCCTCTCTCTCCCTCCCATCCTCCCTCCCTCTCTCCCTCCCTCTCTCCTCCCTCCCGTCTCTCCTCCCTCTCTCTCTCCCTCTCCTGCTCTCCTCCCTCTCTCTCTCCCTCCCTCCCGCTCTCCTCCTCTCTCCATCCCCTCCCTACTGCTCTCCTCCCTCTCCTCCTCTCCTCCCTCCCCGCCCTCCTCCCTCTCTCTCTCCCTCCCGCTCTCTCCTCCCTCTCCCTCCATCCCTTCCTACTGCTCTCCTCCCTCTCTCCTCCCTCCCTCCCGCTCTCCCTCCCCTCCCTACTCTCCCTCCCGCTCTCCCTCTCTCCCTCCCTCTCTCCCTCCCTCTCTCTCTCCTCCCACTCTCCCTCCCTCTCTCCATCCCTTCCTACTGCTCCTCCTCCTCTCTCTCTCCCTCCCCCGCTCTCCTCCTCTCTCTCTCTCCCTCTCCCTCTCTCCTCCCTCTCTCCTCCTCCCTCTCCATCCCTCCCTACTGCTCCTCCCCTCTCTCTCCCTCCCTCTCTCCCTCCCTCCCTACTGCTCTCCCTCCCTCTCTCTCTCCCTCCCACTCTCCTCCCTCTCTCTCCCTCCCTCTCTCTCCTCCCACTTCTCCTCTCCTCTCTCTCTCCTCCCGCTCCTCCTCCCTCTCTCTCTCCCTCCCACTCTC
This sequence comes from Oncorhynchus nerka, assembly GCF_034236695.1. Classification (NCBI taxonomy): domain Eukaryota; kingdom Metazoa; phylum Chordata; class Actinopteri; order Salmoniformes; family Salmonidae; genus Oncorhynchus; species Oncorhynchus nerka. The sequence goes on from NC_088407.1 coordinate 86,179,404, forward strand.
CTCCCTCTTTCCATCCCTCCCTAATGCTCTCCTCCCTCTCTCTCTCCCTCCCGCTCTCCTCCCTCTCTCTCTCCCTCCCTCCCGCTCTCTTCCCTCTCTCCCTCCATCCCCTAGTTTCTGTTCCCCTCTCCTCCCTCTCTCTCTCCCTCCCTCCCGCTCTCTTCCCTCTCTCCCTCCATCCCGTAGTTTCTGTTCCTCTCTCATCCTCTCTCTCTCTCTCTTCCCTCTCTCCCTCCATCCCCTAGTTTCTGTTCCCCTCTCATCCTCTCATCTCTCCCTGTTCTTGTCCTGTCTCCTCCTTTCCTCCTCTCTTTTCCCGTACACCTGGCAAACGGTTCAGGTTTCAGATGTTATTGTCTCACTTCTGCTGCACACACACGCACACACACACACACACACACACACACACACACACACACACACACACACACACACACACACACACACACACAGCCAAAGCACCTCAGCCAGGCTCAAGGTCGACAGGGAAAATAATGCCCACATAAATATGAGGCTTCAGGAGGAGGGGTGCAGAATGTGTGTGTGTGTGTGTGTGTGTGTGTGTGTGTGTGTGTGTGTGTGTGTGTGTGTGTGTGTGTGTGTGTGTGTGTGTGTGTGTGTGTGTGTTATGGTAGCTAAAGAAAGCTAGTGAATAAACAGCTGGGATGAAATGTTCCCCTTCCTCCCCCTACCTTCTCTCATCATCGCTCTGTGAGAACCCTCACCCCTCTCTCTCAACAGGCCGATGGCGCGAGCGTGTGTGTGTGCGTGCGTGTGTGTGTGTGTGTGTGTGTGCGTGCACTCTGGTTTCTCAGAAGAGTAGTCCCTGTATTAGGAAACATATGACTCAGCCATGGTCAATGTGGTATTTACCTGAACACACACACACACACACAAACACACACACACACACACACACACACGCTCCTGACCTAATGACTGCTGTGTTTTCCACAGGCCAGAATACAGAGAGATAGGTAGCCTAGTGTTGGGTTAGTAACTGAAAAGGCGTCGGTTCCAATCCCCGACTTGGTGAAAAATCTGTTGATGGCCCCTTGAGCAAGGCACTCAACCTCCTGTAAGTCTCCCTGGAGCATCTGTTAAATGACTAACACGTAAAACAGTTACATGTAGATTAAATACATCTCTAGCCCCCACTCATCCTCCTCTCTAGCTGGCCCGCACTCCTCTTCTCTAGCTGGCCCCCACTCATCCTCCTGTCCAGCTGGCCCCCTCTCCTCCTCTCTCTCTAGCTGGCCCCCTCTCCTCCTCTCTCTCCAACTGGCCCCCTCTCCTCCTATCTCGCTAGCTGGCCCCCTCTCCTCCTCTCTCTCTAGCTAGCCCCCTCTCCTCCTCTCTCTCTAACTGGCCCCCTCTCCTCCTATCTCGCTAGCTGGTCCCCTCTCCTCCTCCTCTCTCTAACTGGCCCCCTCTCCTCCTCTCTCGCTAGCTGGCCCCTCTCCTCCTCTCTCTCTAGCTGGTCCCATCTCTCTCTCTCTAGCTAGCCCCCTCTCCTCTCTCTCTCTAACTGGCCCCCTCTCCTCTCTCTCTCTAGCTAGCCCCCTCCTCCTCCTCTCTCTCTAACTGGCCCCCTCTCCTCCTCTCTCGCTAGCTGGTCCCCTCCTCCTCTCTCTCTAACTGGCCCCCTCTCCTCCTCTCTCGCTAGCTGGTCCCCTCTCCTCCTCTCTCTCTAACTGGCCCCCTCTCCTCCTCTCTCGCTAGCTGGTCCCCTCTCCTCCTCTCTCTCTAACTGGCCCCCTCTCCTCCTCTCTCGCTAGCTGGTCCCCTCTCCTCCTCTCTCTCTAACTGGCCCCCTCTCCTCCTCTCTCTCTAGCTGGTCCCATCTCCTCTCTCTCTAGCTGGGAAACATATGTTAACATTGCCAAAGCAAGTGAAATAGATAATAAACAAAAGTGAAATAAATAATGAAAATGAACAGTAAACATTACACTCGCCATGTCTGCCTACGGCGACCTTTCTCAATAGCAAGGCTATGCTCACTGAGTCTGTACATAGTCAAAGCTTTCCTTAAGTTTGGGTCAGTCAGAGTGGGCAGATATTCTGCCACTGTGTACTCTCTGTTTAGGGCCAATTAGTATTCTAGTTTGCTCTGTTTTTTTGTTAATTCTTTCCAATATGTCAAGTAATTATCTTTCTGTTTTCTCATGATTTGGTTCAGTCTCTCTCTCCAACTGGCCCCCTCTCCTCTCTCTAGCTGTCTGTCTGTCTGTCTGTCTGTCTGTCTGTCTGTCTGTCTGTCTGTCTGTCTGTCTGTCTGTCTGTCTGTCTGTCTGTCTGTCTGTCTGTCTCTCTCTCTCTCTCTCTCTCTTCCCTCTCTCCCTCCCTCCCTCCCGCTCTCCTCCCTCCCTCTCTCCCTCCCTCCCGCTCTCTTCCCTCTAGCTGGCCCCCTCTCTCCCTTCCCCCTATCATACCTAGTCAGCGTTTTCAGCTGAGGTTAGAGATGCAGGGAGAGGAGGGGGAAGGGAGAGGAGGGGGAAGGGAGAGGAGGGGGAAGGGAGAGAGGGGAAGGGAGAGGAGGGGGAAGGGAGAGGAGGGGGAAGGGAGAGAGGGGGAAGGGAGAGAGGGGGAAGGGAGAGGAGGGGGAAGGGAGAGAGGGGGAAGGGAGAGAGGGGAAGGAGAGAGGGGGAAGGGAGAGAGGGGGAAGGGAGAGGGGGAAGGGAGGGGGTTCGTTTAGTCTCCAGCTCCAAGCCCTCTCTCGGGATGAGATAGTGTTGTGAGTGGGGTTCCCCGGAGCTGACTGTCTGTCCTCTTCCTGTTTCTGTTGCTATTCCTCCGGGGGGCTTCTGTAGGGGGTTGGGGGGGGACGGGGCCCTCTGTAGGGGGTGGCATGGTGGGTAGGCCCTCTGTAGGGGGTTGGGGGGTAGGCCCTCTGTAGGGGGTGGCATGGGGGTTAGGCCCTCTGTAGGGGGTTGGGGGTAGGCCCTCTGTAGGGGGTGGGGGGTAGGCCCTCTGTAGGGGTTGGGGGTGTAGGCCCTCTGTAGGGGTTGGGGGGGGTAGGCCCTCTGTAGGGGGTGGGGGGTAGGCCCTCTGTAGGGGGTGGGGGGGCCTCTGTAGGGGGTGGCCCTCTGTAGGGGGTTGGGGGTGTAGGCCCTCTGTAGGGGGGGGGGGTAGGCCCTCTGTAGGGGTGGGGGGGGTAGGCCCTCTGTAGGGGGTGGCGGGGGGGGGGGCCCTCTGTAGGGGGTTGGGGGGTAGGCCCTCTGTAGGGGTGGCATGGGGGGGGTAGGCCCTCTGTAGGGGTTGGCGGGGGGGGTAGGCCCTCTGTAGGGGGTGGCAGGGGGGTAGGCCCTCTGTAGGGGGTTGGGGGGGGTAGGCCCTCTGTAGGGGGTGGCATGGGGGGGGTAGACCCTCTGTAGGGGTGGCAGGGGGTAGGCCCTCTGTAGGGGGTGGCAGGGGGTAGGCCCTCTGTAGGGGTGGCGGGGGGTGTAGGCCCTCTGTAGGGGGTGGCATGGGGGTGTAGGCCCTCTGTAGGGGGTGGCAGGGGGGTAGGCCCTCTGTAGGGGGTGGCAGGGGGGTAGGCCCTCTGTAGGGGGTGGCGGGGGTAGGCCCTCTGTAGGGGGTGGCATGGGGGGAGTGGGTAGGCCCTCTGTAGGGGGTGGCATGGGGGGGGGGGGGGTGGTAGGCCCTCTGTAGGGGGTGGCATGGGGGGGGTAGGCCCTCTGTAGGGGGTGGCAGGGGGGGTAGGCCCTCTGTGGGGGGTGGCGGGGGGTGGGTAGGCCCTCTGTAGGGGGTGGCGGGGGGGAGGTAGGCCCTCTGTAGGGGGTGGGGGGGGGGTAGGCCCTCTGTAGGGGGTTGGAGGGGGAGTAGGCCCTCTGTAGGGGGTTGGAGGGGGTGAGTAGGCCCTCTGTAGGGGGTGGCGGGGGGTAGGCCCTCTGTAGGGGGTTGGAGGGGGAGTAGGCCCTCTGTAGGGGGTGTTGGGGGTAGGCCCTCTGTAGGGGTGTTGGGGGGTTAGGCCCTCTGTAGGGGGTGTTGGGGGTAGGCCCTCTGTAGGGGGTGTTGGGGGGGGTGTTAATTGACCTTGCGGGCCTCTATTGATTGGTCTCCCATGGCTCCTCATGTCTGATAGATTATAGAACTGTTAATGGCATCACGCCGCTCGCTGAGAGAGAAGAGGGCACATCTGTGCTGCGGCACACACACACACGCAGGCACAAATTACGTGTGTGTGTGACTGTGTGTAAGTGTTTGTATGTGATGATATTTAATTTGAGCCCAGGTTTCAATTAAAAACAATGAAACAACAACCTATGAATTGTTACTGTTGAAATGCATCAGGTTCAATAAACAGATAGCTGTGATATACTAAGTTCCTGTAGATAGCTGTGATATACTAAGTTCCTGTAGATAGCTGTGATATACTAAGTTCCTGTAGATAGTTGTGATATACTAAGTTCCTGTAGATAGCTGTGATATACTAAGTTCCTGTAGATAGCTGTGATATACTAAGTTCCTGTAGATAGTTGTGATATACTAAGTTCCTGTAGATAGCTGTGATATACTAAGTTCCTGTAGATAGCTGTGATATACTAAGTTCCTGTAGATAGCTGTGATATACTAAGTTCCTGTAGATAGCTGTAGATAGTGATATACTAAGTTCCTGTAGATAGCTGTGATATACTAAGTTCCTAAGTTCCTGTAGATAGCTGTGATATACTAAGTTCCTGTAGATAGCTGTGATATACTAAGTTCCTGTAGATAGCTGTGATATACTAAGTTCCTGTAGATAGCTGTGATACACTAAGTTCTTGTAGATAAACAGATAGCTGTGATATACTAAGTTCCTGTAGATAGCTGTGATATACTAAGTTCCTGTAGATAGCTGTGATATACTAAGTTCCTGTAGATAGCTGTAGATAAACAGATAGCTGTGATATACTAAGTTCTTGTAGATAAACAGATAGCTGTGATATACTAAGTTCCTGTAGATAGCTGTGATATACTAAGTTCCTGTAGATAGCTGTGATATACTAAGTTCCTGTAGATAGCTGTGATATACTAAGTTCCTGTAGATAGCTGTGATATACTAAGTTCCTGTAGATAGCTGTGATATACTAAGTTCCTGTAGATAGCTGTGATATACTAAGTTCCTGTAGATAGCTGTGATATACTAAGTTCCTGTAGATAGCTGTGATATACTAAGTTCCTGTAGATAGCTGTGATATACTAAGTTCCTGTAGATAAACAGATAGCTGTGATATACTAAGTTCCTGTAGATAAACAGATAGCTGTGATAAGTTCCTTGACTGAGGCCATGTCAGATCCAGGAGGGCTTGTCTCCCAACCATCTGAAGAAAGCCAAGCTCATGTTCTTCTACAGCAGATACCCTTCATCCAACATGCTCAAGACGTTCTTCTCAGACGTCAAGGTATGGCTCACCTGTCTTCTCCTCTGACATTTATTAGAACAGGTAGGCGTGAGAGTGTGTGTGTGTGTGTGTGTGTGTGTGTGTGTGTGTGTGTGTGTGTGTGTGACACTGGCACAGATGGGACACAGAGGGGCGTTTTGCCAACTCTCTATCACCCAATTACAATTACTGGCCTTGATCTGATAGGGGAGGGGGGGCAGAGATGGAGAGGCCCCACTTTCTCTATCTCTCTCACAGACAAACGCACACACACATGCTGCTTTCAACGGTAAACCAGCCCTGATATACACACAGCTCTCCTCTAGCGACATGTCCCATACCTTCAGATTCCATGTGACTGTATTTATAAAGGATTAAAACTGAACATGCAGAATAACCTACAGTACATATACCAGGAGACACAGGCAGCTCACACAGGCACATACACACACACACACACACGCACGCACACACACACACACACACACACACACACACACGCACACACACACAAGCACGCACACACACATGCACATACACGCGCTCACACACACACACACACACACGCACACACACACCACACACACACACACACATACACACACTCACACACACAGGCCTACACAGACGCACATTCCCACTCTGTTTGGCTGTTTATTTGGACTGGGAGAAAGGGGGGGAAGCTGGGAAAAGGACAGAGCACAGGGAGGGGGGAACAAACAAATGAAAAACACAACTCGACCAAAACAAAAGGCAGTGATTGTATTTATTTATATTTACGAGGTGGGTTTTGTTGTTTGATATGAGCGTACGGCTGCTCAACGCACTGACAGATTTAGGACGTATTATTCAAATGAGAAGCATACACACACACACACAAACCAGCTGCCCTACCCGGGCTTGTATCTACGGCGACCACTTCCTCACGGCAACGCCGCATCCCTCGTTGAGCTGCCGTGGCAACCGTTGTCGGCAGCGGGGGGGGGTTATAAGTGTACAGTACCTGCTCCTAGCCCTAAGAACACAATGTCCACATGGAAACAGATGTGGGGTCATTCCATCAATTCGTTTTGAGAAGTGGAACTTGGTCAACCCCCCCCACAAAAAAAACTAATATGTTCAAACTTCATTTTTAAAAAAATTTAAAAACATGTTTTCACGTCTCAAAAAAAACATTTTTTTTATATAATAAGTTAAAAAAAATATTAATTGTCAAATGAAGTAACAGGATTGAACATTTAATTTTAAATCAGCCATAAATTCCATTGTGACAGAGAGGGGGGGGGGATTAAACCTTGTTGTGTGCAACAAGGAGAGGAAATTGAATGCAAGCTTCTAGCCTGTCTATCTATGGAGAAGAGGGTTGACGTTGTAACCCACTCAGTTTTCCCCCACAAAAAAACACCAGGAAATGGCCATACAGAGCAGAGCCTGCTTTCTACACTATGATTTGACTATTAGATATTCAATGTTTCTCTAGAATTAAAAAAAAAAAAAAAATTAAACGAGAGTTCAGTTCACGTAACAGGTTTGACCTTAGAATGAGGGACAGATGTAAATGAATCACTAATCACATTAAATAAATAATCATCAGAAGAAGAAGAAGGAACTTCCTGGAAGTCACAGAGTGTGAATGGAGGCACATGTGAAAATGGAGAATTCTGACACATTAGCTAAGTCTTTATTAATATAAAAAATGTTGTGGGGGGTTGTATTGAATTCTCCACGTGGTCTGTATTAAAGAGTACTTCATTTAATATAACAGACTTTAATAATTATTATTATTATTTTAAATAAAACGTTTCATGGAACAATCCATATGATCGCGTCACTATGGCTACAGCACCTTCAGGAAGTAATTCACACCCCATGATTTTATGGACGTTTTGTTGTGTTTCAGCCTGAATTTAAAATGGATTCAATGTAGATTTCTTTTGAGTCACTGATCTATACACAATACCCCATAATGTCAAAGTGGAAATATATATATATTTTTTTATTGTTTACAAATTCATTAAAAATGAAAAGCTGAAATGTCTTGGTGTCAGTAACTATTCCATATTTTTGTTAAATAAGTTCAGGAGTAAAAATGTGCTTGACAAGTCACATAGTAAGTTGCATGGACTCACTTTGTGTGCAATAGTAGTGTTTAAAATGTTTGTTTTTTAAATGACTACCTCATCTCTGTGACCCCACACATACAATTATCTGTCAGGTCCCTCATCTCTGTGACCCCACACATACAATTATCTGTCAGGTCCCTCATCTCTGTGACCCCACACATACAATTATCTGTCAGGTCCCTCATCTCTGTACCCAACACATACAATTATCTGTCAGGTCCCTCATCTCTGTACCACACACATACAATTATCTGTAAGGTCCCTCATCTCTGTAACCACACACATACAATTATCTGTCAGGTCCCTCATCTCTGTGACCCCACACATACAATTATCTGTAAGGTCCCTCATCTCTGTACCCCACACATACAATTATCTGTAAGGTCCCTCATCTCTGTAACCCCACACATACAATTATCTGTAAGGTCCCTCATCTCTGTACCCCACACATACAATTATCTGTAAGGTCCCTCATCTCTGTACCCAACACATACAATTATCTGTCAGGTCCCTCATCTCTGTACCCCACACATACAATTATCTGTCAGGTCCCTCATCTCTGTACCACGCACATACAGATAATTGTAAGGTCCCTCAATCCAGCAGTGAATTTCAAGCACAGATTTAACGACAAAGACCAGGGAGGTTTTCCAATGGTTCGCAAACAAAGGCAGCTATTGGTAGATGGGTAAACAGCAGACATTGAATATCCCTTTGTGCATGGTGAAGTTATCAATACACCCAGTCACTACAAAGATACAGGTGTCCTTCCTAACTGAGTTGCCGGAGAGGAAGGAAACCTCTCACCATTACCAATAATGGGGGAGGTTAGCATGTCTTGGGGGTATGATATTTGACCCTCCTTAACTTTCTCACTTATCATTATTCACGATTAATTTAGGGTTATCCATACTCCTGTTAGCATCCACATTAATTTAGAAAAAATTCAGTGTCTCTCTGTGTCTCTCAGTGTCTCTCACTGTCTCTCTGTGTCGCTCAGTGTCTCTCAGTGTTTCTCACTGTCTCTCAGTGTCTCTCGGTGTCTCTCAGTGTCTCTCACTGTCTCTCTGTGTCGCTCAGTGTCTCTCAGTGTCTCTCACTGTCTCTCTGTGTCGCTCAGTGTCTCTCAGTGTCTCTCACTGTCTCTCGGTGTCTCTCGGTGTCTCTCAGTGGCGTAGGAATGGGAGTCCCTAACAGTACTATTATACATTTTTAGATACTGGGGGACTGTACCATACACTGTTTTATGGGCCAATCCCAACTTCAGCTCATTGACCCCTTTATCAACTCATAGTAGTAGTAGTAGCTGAGCTGAGAATGACCAACAAGAACCTGAGGGATAAGATTCAGAATGATCCTTGACGTTTTATTCTGAGCTGTCTGTAGTTTCCTCTTGATGAACTATGACCCTTGACATTTTATTCTGAGCTGTCTGTAGTTTCCTCTTGATGAACTATGACCCTTGACATTTTATTCTGAGCTGTCTGTAGTTTCCTCTTGATGAACTATGACCCTTGACATTTTATTCTGAGCTGTCTGTAGTTTCCTCTTGATGAACTGTGACCCTTGACATTTTATTCTGAGCTGTCTGTAGTTTCCTCTTGATGAACTATGACCCTTGACATTTTATTCTGAGCTGTCTGTAGTTTCCTCTTGATGAACTTAACGGCGCTTCTGTACCAGGAAGTGGACATAGTCAAAGTAACGCTGCAGGAAGTGTTTCCATTTATCTTCTGGTTGACCTTGGCACTTACTTTCTGCTCTCCCCTGTCAGGAACCTGATCACAGCCTAACTATGTCATGCATGTGTGTGTCCTTTTGCATTGTCCTGTCTAATGGTGTCATGGCATTCGTTGCCAACGTCATTAACATACTGTACCCCAAATCAGGGTCAGGTCTCTGTGTCTCTCTCTCCTACTCTGTCTTTACGTCTCTCTCTCTCTCTGTCTGAGTCTCTCTGTCTCTCTCCATCTCCCTCTCTCTCTCTTTACGTCTCTCTCTCTCTCTCTCTGTCTGTCTCTGTCTGAGTCTCTCTCTCTCTCTCCTACTCTGTCTTTACGTCTCTCTCTCTCTCTCTGTCTCTGTCTGAGTCTCTGTCTCTCTCTTATTTTCTGTCTCTCTCCATCTCTCTCGCTCTCTCCTACTCTGTCTTGACGTCTCTCTCTCTCCTACTCTGTCTTGACGTCTCTCTCTCTCCTACTCTGTCTTGACGTCTCTCTCTCTCCTACTCTGTCTTGACGTCTCTCTCTCTTCTCCTCTGACATTTATTAGAACAGGTAGGCTGACCTCCCTCTCCCTCTCCCTCTCCCTCTCTCTCTCAATTCAATTCAAGGGGCTTTATTGGCATGGGAAACATGTGTTAACATTGCTAAAGCAAGTGAGGTAGATAATATACAAAAGTGAAATAAACAATAAAAATTAACAGTAAACATTACACATACAAAAGTTCCAAAAGAATAAATCCATTTCAAATGTCATATTATATATATATATATATATATATATATATACACAGTGTTTTAACAATGTACAAATGGTTAAAGGACACAAGGGAAAATAAATAAGCATAAATATGGGATGTGTTTACAATGGTGTTCTTCACTGGTTGCCCTTTTCTGTGGCAACAGGTCACAAATCTTGCTGCTGTGATGGAACACTGTGGTATTTCACACAGTAGATATGAGAGTTTATCAAAATCAGGTTTGTTTTTGAATTCTTTGTGGATCTGTGTAATCTGAGGGAAATATGTCTCTCTAATATGGGCATCTCTCTCTCTCTGACTCTTTCTCCCTCTCTCTCTTTCTCTCTCCCTCTGCCCCCCTCGCTCCATGAGAACAATAGTCAGCATGTGTTGGGGGGGGGGGATCAGCTAGTTGTTGTGGGGGAATTAGGCATAAATTACCACCTAATTGGGTTTGAATAGAGAGGGAGGCTCTGGGAATAGGTGATCGTTACTGTGGGAAGTGGGTTATACTGACTGTTCTTACACACGCCTGAACACACACAGTTACACAAACACACACACAGATATACAGTACACATATACACACCCAGAGATACAGTACACATACACACACTGATATACAGTATGCACACACACACACACACACACACGCCCAGTGATACAGTACACACACACACACACACACACACACAGAGATAAAGTACACACACAGAGATACAGTACACACACACACGCCCAGTGATACAGTACACACACACACACCGATATACAGTACACAAACTCACCCAGAGATACAGTACACACACACACACAAACACACAGGTGTTTTACCCAATGCTCAATTTTTTAGGTTCCATCTCATCTCCTGGGTCTAGCTTCAGGTCTTTTAAAAACATTTTTGTTTAGCTTTATTTAACTAGGCAAGTCAGTTTTAAGAACAAATTCTTATTTTTAATGATGGCCTAGGAACAGTAGGCTACCTGCCACCTCTACACTCTAACCACTAGGCTACCCTGCCACCTCTACACTCTAACCACTAGGCTACCCTGCCACCTCTACACTCTAACCACTAGGCTACCCTGCCACCTCTACACTCTAACCACTAGGCTACCCTGCCACCTCTACACTCTAACCACTAGGCTACCCTGCCACCTCTACACTAACCACTAGGCTACCTGCCACCTCTACACTCTAACCACTAGGCTACCCTGCCACGTCTACACTCTAACCACTAGGCTACCTTGCCACCTCTACACTCTAACCACTAGCCTACCTCCCTCCTCTACACTCTAACCACTAGGCTACCCTGCCGCCTCTACACTCTAACCACTAGGCTACCCTGCCACCTCTACACTCTAACCACTAGGCTACCCTGCCACCTCTACACTCTAACCACTAGGCTACCCTGCCACCTCTACACTCTAACCACTAGGCTACCCTGCCGCCTCTACACTCTAACCACTAGGCTACCTGCCACCTCTACACTCTAACCACTAGGCTACCCTCACTGGGTCATGGCTCCAACGTACCTGCTCTCACTTGGGGCCAAAGCCTGGCCACTGGTGCTTTTCAACCCTTTACATTTACATAACAATGGCTAACTGTGAACTTTGACACCTTCTCACAAAAAAAAACACACACACACACACACACACACACACAGTGTGGTATATGTTGAGGAAGTGTAATTATACCCCCTTCTGACACACACACACACACACACACACACACACACACACACACACACACACACACACACACACACACACACACACACACACACACACACAGTGTGGTATATGTTGAGGAAGTGTAATTAAGACCTTGTTTGAGAGCTTGTTAGATCTCTGTAGTGACGAGAAGTTAACTCTAATTACACCCTCGTTATAGCCAAGATACCCCCTTCTGACTCCACACACACACCCCCCCAACTCAGAAGACATACTAGAGTCTGGTAGCTACTAGACAGAGTGAATAATGAGTTCCATTTGATAGAAATTTGCCCTTCACTAAATTACCTAGAATATCTATTGAAATTTAATTATTTTATAAATGCTGTTAAAAATCTGATCCCAATCAAAGTAATTTAAATAAAATAGCATCAAATAAAATGATCATCTGAAGATGGAGGTTAGTATTTCCAGTCTAAATGTACCATCAACATCCTTCTGATGTCTCTAAATGTATCATCAACATCCTTCTGATGTCTCTAAATGTATCATCAACATCCTTCTGATGTCTCTAAATGTACCATCAACATCCTCCTGATGTCTCTAAACGTCCCCCACCATCAACATCCTTCTGATGTCTCTAAATGTATCATCAACATCCTTCTGATGTCTCTAAATGTCCCCCACCATCAACATCCTCCTGATGTCTCTAAATGTCCCCCACCATCAACATCCTTCTGATGTCTCTAATTGTCCCTCACCATCAACATCCTCCTGATGTCTCTAAATGTCCCCCACCATCAACATCCTTCTGATGTCTCTAAATGTACCATCAACATCCTCCTGATGTCTCTAAATGTCCCCCACCATCAACATCCTCCTGATGTCTCTAAACGTCCCCCACCATCAACATCCTCCTGATGTCTCTAAACTTCCCCACCATCAACATCCTCCTGATGTCTCTAAATGTCCCCCACCATCAACATCCTCCTGATGTCTCTAAATGTCCCATCAACATCCTCCTGATGTCTCTAAATGTACCATCAACATCCTCCTGATGTCTCTAAATGTCCCCCACCATCAACATCCTCCTGATGTCTCTAAATGTCCCCCACCATCAACATCCTTCTGATGTCTCTAAATGTCCCCACCATCAACATCCTCCTGATGTCTCTAAATGTCCCATCAACATCCTCCTGATGTCTCTAAATGTACCATCAACATCCTCCTGATGTCTCTAAATGTACCATCAACATCCTCCTGATGTCTCTAAACGTCCCCCACCATCAACATCCTCCTGATGTCTCTAAATGTCCCCCACCATCAACATCCTCCTGATGTCTCTAAATGTCCCCACCATCAACATCCTTCTGATGTCTCTAAATGTCAACATCCTCCTGATGTCTCTAAACCATCAACATCCTCCTGATGTCTCTAAATGTACCATCAACATCCTCCTGATGTCTCTAAATGTACCATCAACATCCTCCTGATGTCTCTAAATGTCCCCCACCATCAACATCCTCCTGATGTCTCTAAACGTCCCCCACCATCAACATCCTCCTGATGTCTCTAAATGTCCCCCACCATCAACATCCTCCTGATGTCTCTAAATGTCCCATCAACATCCTCCTGATGTCTCTAAATGTACCATCAACATCCTCCTGATGTCTCTAAATGTCCCCCACCATCAACATCCTCCTGATGTCTCTAAATGTACCATCAACATCCTCCTGATGTCTCTAAATGTCCCCACCATCAACATCCTTCTGATGTCTCTAAACGTCCCCCACCATCAACATCCTCCTGATGTCTCTAAATGTTCCCCACCATCAACATCCTCCTGATGTCTCTAAATGTCCCCCACCATCAACATCCTCCTGATGTCTCTAAATGTCCCCCACCATCAACATCCTCCTGATGTCTCTAAATGTCCCCCACCATCAACATCCTCCTGATGTCTCTAAACGTCCCCCACCATCAACATCCTCCTGATGTCTAAACGTCCCCACCATCCATCCCTGATGTCTCTAAATGTCCCCCACCATCAACATCCTCCTGATGTCTCTAAATGTCCCATCAACATCCTCCTGATGTCTCTAAATGTACCATCAACAGCCTTCTGATGTCTCTAAATGTCCCCCACCATCAACATCCTCCTGATGTCTCTAAACGTCCCCACCATCAACATCCTCCTGATGTCTCTAAATGTCCCCCACCATCAACATCCTCCTGATGTCTCTAAACATCCCCCACCATCAACATCCTCCTGATGTCTCTAAATGTACCATCAACATCCTCCTGATGTCTCTAAATGTACCATCAACATCCTCCTGATGTCTGTCCCCACCTCAAAATCACCATCAACATCCTCCATCAACATCCTTCTGATGTCTCTAAATGTACCATCAACATCCTCCTGATGTCTCTAAATGTCCCCCACCATCAACATCCTCCTGATGTCTCTAAATGTCCCCCACCATCAACATCCTTCTGATGTCTCTAAATGTCCCCCACCATCAACATCCTCCTGATGTCTCTAAATGTCCCCACCATCAACATCCTCCTGATGTCTCTAAATGTCCCCACCATCAACATCCTCCTGATGTCTCTAAATGTCCCCCACCATCAACATCCTCCTGATGTCTCTAAACGTCCCCACCATCACACTGATCTCTAAACGTCCCCCACCATCAACATCCTTCTGATGTCTCTAAATGTCCCCCACCATCAACATCCTCCTGATGTCTCTAAATGTCCCATCAACATCCTCCTGATGTCTCTAAATGTACCATCAACAGCCTTCTGATGTCTCTAAATGTCCCCCACCATCAACATCCTCCTGATGTCTCTAAACGTCCCCCACCATCAACATCCTCCTGATGTCTCTAAATGTCCCCCACCATCAACATCCTCCTGATGTCTCTAAATGTCCCCACCATCAACATCCTCTGATGTAAATGTCCCATCAACAATGTCTCTAAATGTACCATCAACATCCTCCTGATGTCTCTAAATGTCCCCACCATCAACATCCTCCTGATGTCTCTAAACGTCCCCACCATCAACATCCTCCTGATGTCTCTAACCATCAACATCCCCTCTAAACCATCAACATCCTCCTGATGTCTCTAAATGTACCATCAACATCCTCCTGATGTCCTAAATGTCCCCCACCATCAACATCCTCCTGATGTCTCTAAATGTCCCCACCATCAACATCCTCCTGATGTCTCTAAATGTCAACATCCTCCTGATGTCTCTAAATGTCCCCACCATCAACATCCTCCTGATGTCATCAACATCCTCCTGATGTCTCTAAATGTCCCCCACCATCAACATCCTCCTGATGTCTCTAAATGTCCCCCACCATCAACATCCTCCTGATGTCTCTAAATGTCCCCACCATCAACATCCTCCTGATGTCTCTAAATGTCCCCACCATCAACATCCTCCTGATGTCTCTAAATGTCCCCCCACCATCAACATCCTCTGATGTCTCTAAATGTCCCATCAACATCACCATCTAAATGTCCCATCCATCCTCCTGATGTCTCTAAATGTCCCCCACCATCAACATCCTCCTGATGTCTCTAAATGTCCCCCACCATCAACATCCTCCTGATGTCTCTAAATGTCCCCACCATCAACATCCTCCTGATGTGTCCCCACCTAAATGTCCCCACCATCAACATCCTCCTGATGTCTCTAAATGTCCCCCACCATCAACATCCTCCTGATGTCTCTAAATGTACCATCAACATCCTCCTGATGTCTCTAAATGTACCATCAACACCATCAACATCCTCTTCTGATGTCTCTAAATGTCCCCCACCATCAACATCCTCCTGATGTCTCTAAATGTCCCCACCATCAACATCCTCTGATGTCTCTAAATGTCCCCACCATCAACATCCTCCTGATGTCTCTAAATGTCCCCCACCATCAACATCCTCCTGATGTCTCTAAATGTCCCCACCATCAACATCCTCTGATGTCTCTAAATGTCCCCACCATCAACATCCTCCTGATGTCTCTAAATGTCCCCACCATCAACATCCTCCTGATGTCTCTAAATGTCCCCACCATCAACATCCTCCTGATGTCTCTAAATGTCCCATCAACATCCTCCTGATGTCTCCTAAATCAACATCCCCTGATGTCTCACCATCAACATCCTCCTGATGTCTCTAAATGTCCCCACCATCAACATCCTCCTGATGTCTCTATCAACATCCTCCTGATGTCTCTAAACCATCAACATCCTCCTGATGTCTCTAAATGTCCCCCACCATCAACATCCTCCTGATGTCTCTAAATGTCACCATCAACATCCTCTGATGTCTCTAAATGTCCCCACCATCAACATCCTCCTGATGTCTCTAAATGTCCCCCACCATCAACATCCTTCTGATGTCTCTAAATGTCCCCCCCCACCATCAACATCCTCCTGATGTCTCTAAATGTACCATCAACATCCTCCTGATGTCTCTAAATGTACCATCAACATCCTCCTGATGTCTCTAAATGTCCCCCACCATCAACCTCCTGATGTCTCTAAATGTCCCCACCATCAACATCCTCCTGATGTCTCTAAACGTCCCCCCACCATCAACATCCTCCTGATGTCTCTAAATGTCCATCAACACCATCAACATCCTCCTCTGATGTCTCTAAATGTCCCCACCATCAACATCCTCCTGATGTCTCTAAATGTCCCCCACCATCAACATCCTCCTGATGTCTCTAAATGTCCCCACCATCAACATCCTCCTGATGTCTCTAAAACCATCAACATCCTCCTGATGTCTCTAAATGTCCCCACCATCAACATCCTCCTGATGTCTCTAAATGTCCCCCACCATCAACATCCTCCTGATGTCTCTAAATGTCCCCCACCATCAACAATGTCTCTAAATGTCCCCACCATCAACATCCTCCTGATGTCTCTAAATGTCCCACCATCAACATCAACATCCTCCTGATGTCTCTAAATGTCCCCACCATCAACATCCTCCTGATGTCTCTAAATGTCGCCCACCATCAACATCCTCCTGATGTCTCTAAATGTCCCCCACCATCAACATCCTCCTGATGTCTCTAAATGTCCCCACCATCAACATCCTCCTGATGTCTCTAAATGTACCATCAACATCCTCCTGATGTCTCTAAATGTCCCCCACCATCAACATCCTCCTGATGTCTCTAAATGTCCCCCACCATCAACATCCTCCTGATGTCTCTAAATGTCCCATCAACATCCTCCTGATGTCTCTAAATGTCCCCACCATCAACATCCTCTGATGTCTCTAAATGTCCCCACCATCAACATCCTCCTGATGTCTCTAAATGTCCCCACCATCAACATCCTCCTGATGTCTCTAAATGTCCCCCACCATCAACATCCTCCTGATGTCTCTAAATGTACCAAACATCCCTGATGTCTCTAAATGTCCCCACCATCAACATCCTCCTGATGTCTCTAAATGTCCCCACCATCAACATCCTCCTGATGTCTCTAAATGTCCCCACCATCAACATCCTCCTGACCTAAATGTCCCCCACCATCAACATCCTCCTGATGTCTCTAAATGTCCCCACCATCAACATCCTCCTGATGTCTCTAAATGTACCATCAACATCCTCCTGATGTCTCTAAATGTCCCCACCATCAACATCCTCCTGATGTCTCTAAATGTCCCCACCATCAACATCCTCCTGATGTCTCTAAATGCCCCCACCATCAACATCCTCCTGATGTCTCTAAATGTCCCCACCATCAACATCCTCCTGATGTCTCTAAATGTCCCCACCATCAACATCCTCCTGATGTCTCTAAATGTCCCCCACCATCAACATCCTCCTGATGTCTCTAAATGTCCCCCACCATCAACATCCTCTCTGATGTACCATCAACATCCTCTGATGTCTCTAAATGTCCCCACCATCAACATCCTCCTGATGTCTCTAAATGTCCCCCACCATCAACATCCTCCTGATGTCTCTAAATGTCCCCACCATCAACATCCTCCTGATGTCTCTAAATGTCCCCACCATCAACATCCTCCTGATGTCTCTAAATGTCCCCACCATCAACATCCTCCTGATGTCTCTAAATGTACCATCCACCTGATCAACATCCATTCTGATGTCTCTAAATGTCCCCACCATCAACATCCTCCTGATGTCTCTAAATGTACCATCAACATCCTCCTGATGTCTCTAAATGTCCCCCACCATCAACATCCTCCTGATGTCTCTAAATGTCCCCCATCAACATCATCAACATCCTCCATCAACATCCTTCTGATGTCTCTAAATGTCCCCACCATCAACATCCTTCTGATGTCTCTAAATGTCCCCACCATCAACATCCTCCTGATGTCTCTAAATGTCCCCACCATCAACATCCTCCTGATGTCTCTAAATGTCCCCACCATCAACATCCTCCTGATGTCTCTAAATGTCCCCCACCATCAACATCCTCCTGATGTCTCTAAATGTCCCCCACCATCAACATCCTCCTGATGTCTCTAAATGTAAACCATCAACATCCTCCTGATGTCTCTAAATGTCCCCACCATCAACATCCTCCTGATGTCTCTAAATGTCCCCCACCATCAACATCCTCCTGATGTCTCTAAATGTCCCCACCATCAACATCCTTCTGATGTCTCTAAATGTCCCCACCATCAACATCCTCTGATGTCTCTAAATGTCCCCACCATCAACATCCTCCTGATGTCTCTAAATGTCCACCATCAACCTGATCAACGTCCCCACCATCAACATCCTCCTGATGTCTCTAAATGTCCCCACCATCAACATCCTCCTGATGTCTCTAAATGTCCCCACCATCAACATCCTCCTGATGTCTCTAAATGTCCCCACCATCAACATCCTTCTGATGTCTCTAAATGTCCCCCACCATCAACATCCTTCTGATGT
This sequence comes from Oncorhynchus nerka, assembly GCF_034236695.1. Lineage (NCBI taxonomy): Eukaryota > Metazoa > Chordata > Actinopteri > Salmoniformes > Salmonidae > Oncorhynchus > Oncorhynchus nerka. The sequence continues at coordinate 86,197,972 of NC_088407.1, forward strand.
CTCTAAATGTCCCCACCATCAACATCCTCCTGATGTCTCTAAATGTCCCCACCATCAACATCCTCCTGATGTCTCTAAATGTCTGATGTCTCTAAATGTACCATCAACATCCTCCTGATGTCTCTAAATGTCCCCACCATCAACATCCTCCTGATGTCTCTAAACGTCCCCACCATCAACATCCTCCTGATGTCTCTAAATGTCCCCACCATCAACATCCTCCTGATGTCTCTAAATGTCACCATCAACATCCTCCTGATGTCTCTAAATGTACCATCAACATCCTCCTGATGTCTCTAAATGTCCCACCATCAACATCCTCCTGATGTCTCTAAAACATCCTCCTGATGTCTCTAAATGTCCCCACCATCAACATCCTCTGATGTCTCTAAATGTCCCCCACCATCAACATCCTCCTGATGTCTCTAAATGTCCCCCACCATCAACATCCTCCTGATGTCTCTAAATGTCCCCCACCATCAACATCCTCCTGATGTCTCTAAATGTCCCCCACCATCAACATCCTCCTGATGTCTCTAAATGTCCCCACCATCAACATCCTCCTGATGTCTCTAAATGTCCCCACCATCAACATCCTCCTGATGTCTCTAAATGTCCCCACCATCAACATCCTCCTGATGTCTCTAAATGTCCCCACCATCAACATCCTTCTGATGTCTCCCTACCATCAACATCCTCCTGATGTCTCTAAACCATCAACATCCTCCTGATGTCTCTAAATGTCCCCCACCATCAACATCCTCCTGATGTCTCTAAATGTACCATCAACATCCTCTGATGTCTCTAAATGTCCCCACCATCAACATCCTCCTGATGTCTCTAAATGTCCCCACCATCAACATCCTCCTGATGTCTAAATGTCCCCACCATCAACATCTCCTGATGTCTCTAAATGTCAACATCCTTCTGATGTCTCACCATCAACATCCTCCTGATGTCTCTAAATGTACCATCAACATCCTCCTGATGTCTCTAAATGTACCATCAACATCCTCCTGATGTCTCTAAATGTCCCCACCATCAACATCCTCCTGATGTCTCACCCACCTCAAAATGTCTCTAAATGTACCATCAACATCCTCCTGATGTCTCTAAATGTCCCCACCATCAACATCCTCCTGATGTCTCTAAATGTCCCCACCATCAACATCCTCTGATGTCTCTAAACATCCTCCTGATGTCTCTAAATGTCCCCACCATCAACATCCTCCTGATGTCTCTAAATGTCCCCACCATCAACATCCTCCTGATGTCTCTAAATGTCCCCCACCATCAACATCCTCCTGATGTCTCTAAATGTCCCCACCATCAACATCCTCCTGATGTCTCTAAAACCATCAACATCCTCCTGATGTCTCTAAATGTCCCCCACCATCAACATCCTCCTGATGTCTCCCCACCATCAAATCCTCCTGATGTCTCCCCACCATCAACATCCTCCTGATGTCTCTAAATGTCCCCACCATCAACATCCTCCTGATGTCTCTAAATGTCCCCCACCATCAACATCCTCCTGATGTCTCTAAAATGTACCATCAACATCCTCCTGATGTCTCTAAATGTCACCATCAACATCCTCCTGATGTCTCTAAATGTCCCCACCATCAACATCCTCCTGATGTCTCTAAATGTCCCCACCATCAACATCCTCCTGATGTCTCTAAATGTCCCCACCATCAACATGTCTGATGTCTCTAAATGTCCCCACCATCAACATCCTCCTGATGTCTCTAAATGTACCACCATCAACATCCTCCTGATGTCTCTAAATGTCCCCACCATCAACATCCTCCTGATGTCTCTAAATGTCCCCCACCATCAACATCCTCCTGATGTCTCTAAATCCCCACCATCAACATCCTCCTGATGTCTCTAAATGTCCCCACCATCAACATCCTCCTGATGTCTCTAAATGTCCCCCACCATCAACATCCTCCTGACACGTCCCCCACCATCCTGATGTCTCTAAATGTCCCCACCATCAACATCCTCCTGATGTCTCTAAATGTCCCCACCATCAACATCCTCCTGATGTCTCTAAACGTGTACCATCAACATCCTCCTGATGTCTCTAAATGTCCTCACCATCAACATCCTCCTGATGTCTCTAAATGCCCCCACCAACATCCTCCTGATGTCTCTAAATGTCCCCACCATCAACATCCTCCTGATGTCTCTAAATGTCCCCACCATCAACATCCTCCTGATGTCCTAAATCACCATCAACATCCTTCTGATGTCTCTAAATGTCCCCACCATCAACATCCTCCTGATGTCTCTAAATGTCCCCCACCATCAACATCCTCCTGATGTCTCTAAATGTACCATCAACATCCTCCTGATGTCTCTAAATGTCCCCACCATCAACATCCTCCTGATGTCTCTAAATGTATCCCCCACCATCAACATCCTCCTGATGTCTCTAAATGTACCATCAACATCCTCCTGATGTCTCTAAATGTCCCCACCATCAACATCCTCCTGATGTCTCTCCCCCACCATCAAATCCTCCTGATGTCTCTAAATGTCCCCCCACCATCAACATCCTCCTGATGTCTCTAAATGTCCCCACCATCAACATCCTCCTGATGTCTCTGATGTCCCCACCATCAACATCCTCCTGATGTCTCTAAACGTCCCCACCATCAACATCCTCCTGATGTCTCTAAATGTCCCCACCATCAACATCCTTCTGATGTCTCTAAATGTACCATCAACATCCTCCTGATGTCTCTAAATGTCCACCATCAACATCCTCCTGATGTCTCTAAATGTCCCCACCATCAACATCCTCCTGATGTCTCTAAATGTCCCCACCATCAACATCCTTCTGATGTCTCTAAATGTCCCCACCATCAACATCCTCCTGATGTCTCTAAATGTCCCCACCATCAACATCCTCCTGATGTCTCTAAATGTCCCCCACCATCAACATCCTCCTGATGTCTCTAAATGTCCCATCAACATCCTCCTGATGTCTCTAAATGTACCATCAACATCCTCCTGATGTCTCTAAATGTCCCCCACCATCAACATCCTCCTGATGTCTCTAAATGTCCCCACCATCAACATCCTCCTGATGTCTCTAAATGTACCATCCATCCTCCTGATGTCTCTAAATGTCACCATCAACACCTGATCTAAAACATCCATCCTCCTGATGTCTCTAAATGTACCATCAACATCCACCTGATCTAAATGTACATCAACATGAACCTCAACATCCTCCTGATGTCTCTAATCAACATCCTCCTGATGTCTCTAAATGTCCCCCACCATCAACATCCTCCTGATGTCTCTAAATGTACCATCAACATCCTCCTGATGTCTCTAAATGTCCCCACCATCAACATCCTCCTGATGTCTCTAAATGTCCCCTCACCATCAACATCCTCCTGATGTCTCTAAATGTCCCCACCATCAACATCCTCCTGATGTCTCTAAATGTACCATCAACATCCTCCTGATGTCTCTAAATGTACCATCAACATCCTCCTGATGTCTCTAAATGTCCCCCACCATCAACATCCTCCTGATGTCTCTAAATGTCCCCCACCATCAACATCCTTCTGATGTCTCTAAATGTACCATCAACATCCTCCTGATGTCTCTAAATGTACCATCAACAGCCTTCTGATGTCTCTAAATGTCCCCCACCATCAACATCCTCCTGATGTCTCTAAATGTCCCCCACCATCAACATCCTCCTGATGTCTCTAAATGTACCATCAACATCCTCCTGATGTCTCTAAATGTACCATCAACATCCTCCTGATGTCTCTAAATGTCCCCCACCATCAACATCCTCACCATCTAAATGTCCCCCCACCATCCTCCCTGATGTCTCTAAATGTCCCCCACCATCAACATCACCATCAACATCCTCCTGATGTGTCCCCCACCATCAACAATGTCTCTAAATGTACCATCAACATCCTCCTGATGTCTCTAAATGTCCCCACCATCAACATCCTCCTGATGTCTCTAAATGTCCCCACCATCAACATCCTCCTGATGTCTCTAAATGTCCCCACCATCAACATCCTCCTGATGTCTCTAAATGTCCCCACCATCAACATCCTCCTGATGTCTCTAAATGTACCATCAACATCCTCCTGATGTCTCTAAATGTCCCCACCATCAACATCCTCCTGATGTCTCTAAATGTCCCCACCATCAACATCCTTCACCATCAATCAACATCCTTCTGATGTCTCTAAATGTCCCCACCATCAACATCCTCCTGATGTCTCTAAATGTACCATCAACATCCTCCTGATGTCTCTAAATGTCCCCACCATCAACATCCTCCTGATGTCTCTAAATGTCCCCCACCATCAACATCCTCTGATGTCTCTAAATGTCCCCACCATCAACATCCTAAATGTCCCCCACCATCAACATCCTCCTGATGTCTCTAAATGTCCCCCACCATCAACATCCTTCTGATGTCTCTAAATGTCCACCACCATCAACATCCTCCTGATGTCTCTAAATGTCCCCACCATCAACATCCTCCTGATGTCTCTAAAACCATCAACATCCTCCTGATGTCTCCATCAACATCCTTCTGATGTCTCTAAATGTCCCCACCATCAACATCCTCCTGATGTCTCTAAATGTCCCCCACCATCAACATCCTCCTGATGTCTCTAAATGTCCCCCACCATCAACATCCTCCTGATGTCTCTAAATGTACCATCAACATCCTCCTGATGTCTCTAAACGTCCCCCACCATCAACATCCTTCTGAAGTCTCTAAATGTACCATCAACATCCTCCTGATGTCTCTAAATGTACCATCAACATCCTCCTGATGTCTCTAAATGTCGCCCACCATCAACATCCTCCTGATGTCTCTAAATGTCCCCCACCATCAACATCCTCCTGATGTCTCTAAATGTCTCCCCACCATCAACATCCTCCTGATGTCTCTAAAACCATCAACATCCTCTGATGTCTCTAAATGTCTCACCATCAACATCCTCCTGATGTCTCTAAATGTACCCCACCATCAACATCCTTCTGAAGTCTCTAAATGTACCATCAACATCCTCCTGATGTCTCTAAATGTACCATCAACATCCTCCTGATGTCTCTAAATGTCGCCCACCATCAACATCCTCCTGATGTCTCTAAATGTCCCCCACCATCAACATCCTCCTGATGTCTCTAAATGTCCCCCACCATCAACATCCTTCTGATGTCTCTAAATGTACCATCAACATCCTCCTGATGTCTCTAAATGTACCATCAACATCCTCCTGATGTCTCTAAATGTCCCCCACCATCAACATCCTCCTGATGTCTCTAAATGTCCCCCACCATCAACATCCTCCTGATGTCTCTAAATGTCCCCACCATCAACATCCTCCTGATGTCTCTAAATGTCCCCACCATCAACATCCTCCTGATGTCTCTAAATGTCCCCACCATCAACATCCTTCTGATGTCTCACCATCAACATCCTCCTGATGTCTCTAAATGTCCCCCACCATCAACATCCTCCTGATGTCTCTAAACGTCCCCCACCATCAACATCCTCCTGATGTCTCTAAATGTCCCCCACCATCAACATCCTCCTGATGTCTCTAAACGTCCCCCACCATCAACATCCTCCTGATGTCTCTAAATGTACCATCAACATCCTCCTGATGTCTCTAAATGTCCCCACCATCAACATCCTCTGATGTCTCTAAATGTCACCATCAACATCCTCCTGATGTCCCCCACCATCAACATCCTCCTGATGTCTCTAAATGTCCCCACCATCAACATCCTCCTGATCTAAATGTTCCCACCATCAACATCCTCCTGATGTCTAAATGTCATCAAAATGTCTCTAAATGTCCCCACCATCAACATCCTCCTGATGTCTCTAAATGTACCATCAACATCCTCCTGATGTCTCTAAATGTCCCCCACCATCAACATCCTTCTGATGTCTCTAAACGTCCCCCACCATCAACATCCTCCTGATGTCTCTAAATGTCCCCCACCATCAACATCCTCCTGATGTCTCTAAATGTCCCCACCATCAACATCCTCCTGATGTCTCTAAATGTCCCCACCATCAACATCCTCCTGATGTCTCTAAATGTCCCCACCATCAACATCCTCCTGATGTCTCTAAACCCCCCACCATCAACATCCTCCTGATGTCTCTAAATGTCCCCACCATCAACATCCTCCTGATGTCTCTAAATGTCCCCCACCATCAACATCCTCCTGATGTCTAAATGTATCCCATCAACATCAACTCCTGATGTCTCTAAATGTCCCCACCATCAACATCCTCCTGATGTCTAAATGTACCATCAAATCCTCCTGATGTCTCTAAATGTCCCCACCATCAACATCCTCCTGATGTCTCTAAATGTCCCCACCATCAACATCCTCCTGATGTCTCTAAATGTACCATCAACATCCTCCTGATGTCTCTAAATGTCCCCCACCATCAACATCCTCCTGATGTCTCTAAATGTCCCCCACCATCAACATCCTCCTGATGTCTCTAAATGTCCCCCACCATCAACATCCTTCTGATGTCTCTAAATGTCCCCCACCATCAACATCCTTCTGATGTCTCTAAATGTACCATCAACATCCTCCTGATGTCTCTAAATGTCCCCCACCATCAACATCCTTCTGTCTCTAAATGTCCCCACCATCAAATCCTCCTGATGTCTCCACCATCAACATCCTCCTGATGTCTCTAAACGTCCCCCACCATCAACATCCTTCTGATGTCTCTAAATGTCCCCCACCATCAGCATCCTCCTGAAGTCTCTAAATGTACCATCAACATCCTTCTGATGTCTCTAAATGTACCATCAACATCCTCCTGATGTCTCTAAATGTCCCCCACCATCAACATCCTCCTGATGTCTCTAAATGTCCCCCACCATCAACATCCTCCTGATGTCTCTAAACGTCCCCCACCATCAACATCCTCCTGATGTCTCTAAATGTCCCCCACCATCAACATCCTCCTGATGTCTCTAAATGTCCCCCACCATCAACATCCTCCTGATGTCTCTAAATGTCCCCCACCATCAACATCCTCCTGATGTCTCTAAACGTCCCATCAACATCAACATCCTCCTGATGTCTCTAAATGTCCCCCACCATCAACATCCTCCTGATGTCTCTAAACGTCCCCCACCATCAACATCCTCCTGATGTCTCTAAATGTCCCCCACCATCAACATCCTCCTGATGTCTCTAAATGTCCCCACCATCAACATCCTTCTGATGTCTCTAAATGTCCCCACCATCAACATCCTCCTGATGTCTCTAAACGCCCCACCATCAACATCCTCCTGATGTCTCTAAACGTCCCCCACCATCAACATCCTCCTGATGTCTCTAAATGTACCATCAACATCCTCCTGATGTCTCTAAATGTCCCATCAACATCAACATCCTCCTGATGTCTCTAAATGTCCCCCACCATCAACATCCTCCTGATGTCTCTAAATGTCCCCCACCATCAACATCCTTCTGAAGTCTCTAAATGTACCATCAACATCCTCCTGATGTCTCTAAATGTCCCCCACCATCAACATCCTTCTGATGTCTCTAAATGTCCCCACCATCAACATCCTCCTGATGTCTCTAAATGTCCCCCACCATCAACATCCTCCTGATGTCTCTAAATGTCCCCCACCATCAACATCCTCCTGATGTCTCTAAACGTCCCCCACCATCAACAGCCTTCTGATGTCTCTTAATGTCCCCCACCATCAACATCCTCCTGATGTCTCTAAACGTCCCCCACCATCAACAGCCTTCTGGTGTCTCTAAATGTACCATCAACATCCTCCTGATGTCTCTAAACGTCCCCCACCATCAACATCCTCCTGATGTCTCTAAATGTATCATCAACATCCTCCTGATGTCTCTAAATGTACCATCAACAGCCTTCTGATGTCTCTAAATGTCCCCCACCATCAACATCCTTCTGATGTCTCTAAATGTACCATCAACATCCTCCTGATGTCTCTAAACGTCCCCCACCATCAACAGCCTTCTGGTGTCTCTAAATGTACCATCAACATCCTCCTGATGTCTCTAAACGTCCCCCACCATCAACATCCTCCTGATGTCTCTAAATGTATCATCAACATCCTCCTGATGTCTCTAAACGTCCCCCACCATCAACATCCTCCTGATGTCTCTAAATGTCCCCCACCATCAACATCCTTCTGAAGTCTCTAAATGTCCCCCACCATCAACATCCTTCTGGTGTCTCTCTCTGTGGGAGATGTAAATCAGGTCGGGGTGAATTCCAGACAATTCAGGAAGTGTACTGAAATTACAGACAATTCTCCTCTTTTCAGTTAGGAACATTTGGAAGTGGAATTGAAATGTATGTGTGTGTGTGTGTGTGTGTGTGTGTGTGTGTGTGTGTGTGTGTGTGTGTGTGTGTGTGTGTTTGTTTCCCCCTAACACCTCCCCTAAGGGCTTCCCTCCACTGAAAACACCCTGTCAGTGAAACACAATAGGGATGACACTCTCTCTCTTTTCATCACAAACTCCACCTGGCATTCTCCGAGCTCAGCCGTTTTCTCTCTCCTTCACTCCGTCTGTCTCTATATCTGTCTGTCTCTTTATCTGTCTGTCTGTCTCTATATCTATCTGTCTGTCTCTATATCCGTCTGTCTCTATATCTGTCTGTCTCTATATCTATCTGTCTGTCTCTATATCTGTATTTCTCTATATCTGTCTGTCTCTATATCTGTCTGTCTCTATATCTGTCTGTCTCTATATCTGTCTTTCTCTATATCTGTCTGTCTCTATATCTGTCTGTCTGTCTCTATATCTGTCTGTCTGTCTCTATATCTGTCTGTCTCTATATCTGTCTGTCTGTCTCTATATCTGTCTGTCTCTATATCTGTCTGTCTCTATATCTGTCTGTCTCTATATCGGTCTGTCTCTATATCCGTCTGTCTCTATATCCGTCTGTCTCTATATCTGTCTTTCTCTATATCTGTCTGTCTCTTCATCGGTCTGTCTCTATATATGTCTGTCTGTCTCTATATCTGTCTGTCTCTTCATCGGTCTGTCTCTATATATGTCTGTCTGTCTCTATATCTGTCTGTCTCTATATCTGTCTGTCTGTCTCTATATCTGTCTGTCTGTCTCTATATCTGTCTTTCTCTATATCTGTCTGTCTCTATATCTGTCTGTCTGTCTCTATATCTGTCTGTCTGTCTCTATATCTGTCTGTCTGTCTCTATATCTGTCTGTCTCTATATCTGTCTGTCTGTCTCTATATCTGTCTGTCTCTTTATCTGTCTGTCTCTATATCGGTCTGTCTCTATATCCGTCTGTCTCTATATATGTCTGTCTGTCTCTATATATGTCTGTCTGTCTCTATATATGTCTGTCTGTCTCTATATCTGTCTGTCTCTATATCTGTCTGTCTCTATATCTGTCTGTCTGTCTCTATATCTATCTGTCTCTATATCTGTCTGTCTCTATATCTGTCTGTCTCTATATCTGTCTGTCTGTCTCTATATCTATCTGTCTCTATATCTATCTGTCTCTATATCCGTCTGTCTCTATATCTGTCTGTCTGTCTCTATATCTGTCTGTCTGTCTCTATATCTGTCTGTCTCTATATATGTCTGTCTGTCTCTATATCTGTCTGTCTCTTTATCTGTCTGTCTCTATATCTGTATGTCTCTATATCTGTCTGTCTGTCTCTATATCTATCTGTCTGTCTCTATATCTATCTGTCTCTATATCTGTCTGTCTCTATATATGTCTGTCTGTCTCTATATATGTCTGTCTGTCTCTATATATGTCTGTCTGTCTCTATATCTGTCTGTCTTTTTTGTTTGTGCTGATCGTGGAGTAATAGGTTAGTGGGGGTTAGTTTGGTATGTGTGTGTGTGTGTGTGTTTTCAGCATGCTCGTGTGTGTTTGTGTTTGGGAATGTCATTTGTTTCTCTGTGTGTCGTATCCGTCCCATGGGAAAGGCTTCTGGAAGTCAGGGCCTGCTAGTGTCTGCTAGTGTCTGTCACTACAACATCACTACAATGTTACTACAACATCCCTACAACGTCACTACAACGTCACAACAACATTAACTACAACGTCACTACAACGTTAACTACATGGTTACTACAACGTCACTACAACATCAGTACAACGTCACTACAACATTACTACAACATCACAACAACGTCACTACAACGTCACTACAACATCACTACAACATCTCTACAACGTCACTACAACATCACTACAACGTCACTACAACATTACTACAACGTCACTACAACATCACTACAACATTAACTATAACGTCACTACAACATCACTACAACGTCACAACAACGTCACTACAACATTACTACAACGTCACTACAACATCACTACAACATTAACTATAACGTCACTACAACATCACTACATTGTCACAACAACGTCACTACAACATTAACCACAACATCACTACAACGTCACTACAACATTAACCATAACATCACTACAACGTCACTACAACATTAACCATAACATCACTACAACGTCACTACAACATCACTACAGCATTAACTACAACGTCACTACAACATCACTACAACGTCACTGTAACATTACAAAAAGGACAAGTAACGTTTGCGTAACATGAAAATAAAACAAATATTTATTGATTAAATAAATACACATTTATTCAGATATATTTTGATTATATTTAGGTATAGAGCAATGCAATGCTTTCAGTCAACAATACAGTCTTAGTCTGCTCAACATGTGTGTGCATGCTTCGATGTATGAGTGTGTTTGACCATATGCCCATTGTGTGTGTGTGTGTGTGTTTAGTGTGTGTGTGTGTGTGTGTGTTTAGTGTGTGTGAGTGTTAATTGCTGAATTGTGGCGTTGCTCTTTTGTCCGTCTCTCTTTCTGTCCAACCTGACACAAAGTCTCTCTAAAGCTCTCCGTTGCACCCTTCACACACACACACACACACACACACACACACACACACACACACACACCGCTAAAACATGCCCACTTATTCTTCATGTTGTCACCCTCTGACCATCCCTGAAAAATGCCTCCGTTGCTCTTTCCCTCTCCCTCCTTCTATCTTTCCGCTCCTCCCCCTCCCGTTGCCTTCCCCCCACCCCCTGTTGCCCCTCCCCTCGTTGCCTTGTTCCCCCCTCCCTTGTTCCTATGAGACAATGTCTTGTAACAATGCCTGTTCTAATCTCCATGTCAAAGCTGTTTTTCCCCTCCACTAAACACACACACACACACACACACACACACACACACACACACACCTCCCTGTGGTGTAGGAAGAGCAGGGACATCACACAGACAATGTTATGTAGTATTACTAAAGAGAATATGTAACATATAAAATGTAATATAAGAAAATATGTAACATAATATAACATGTAATATGTAATATAATATATAATATGTAATATAATATGTAATATAATATGTCATATGATATGTAATATAATATCTAATATGTAATATAATATATATGTAATATAATATATAATATATAATATGTAATATAATATATAATATGTAATATAATATATAATATATAATATGTAATATAATATATAATATATAATATGTAATATAATATGTAATATATAATATGTAATATAATATATAATATGTAATATAATATGTAATATAATATATAATATGTAATATAATGTAATATAATATATAATATGTAATATAATGTAATATAATATATAATATATAATATGTAATATAATATGTAATATAATATATAATATAATATGTAATATAATATGTAATATAATATATAATATGTAATATAATATATAATATGTAATATAATATATAATATGTAATATAATATATAATATAATATGTAATATAATATATAATATGTAATATAATATAATATATAATATGTAATATAATATATAATATGTAATATAATATATAATATGTAATATAATATATAATATAATATGTAATATAATGTAATATAATATATAATATGTATATAATATGTAATATAATATGTAATATAATATATAATATAATATGTAATATAATATATAATATGTAATATAATATAATATATAATATAATATGTAATATAATATATAATATGTAATATAATATAAAATATAATATGTAATATAATATATAATATGTAATATAATATAAAATATAATATGTAATATAATATGTAATATAATATGTAATATAATATATAATATAATATGTAATATAATATATAATATGTAATATAATATATAATATGTAATATAATATATAATATGTAATATAATATATAATATAATATAATATATAATATGTAATATAATATATAATATGTAATATAATATGTAATATAATATATAATATGTAATATAATATATAATATGTAATATAATATATAATATGTAATATAATATATAATATATCATATGTAATATAATATGTAATATAATATATAATATGTAATATAATATATAATATGTAATATAATATGTAATATAATATATAATATGTAATATAATATATAATATGTAATATAATATATAATATGTAATATAATATATAATATATAATATGTAATATAATATGTAATATAATATGTAATATAATATGTAATATAATATATAATATGTAATATAATATATAATATGTAATATAATATATAATATATAATATGTAATATAATATGTAATATAATATGTAATATAATATATAATATGTAATATAATATGTAATATAATATATAATATGTAATATAATATATAATATGTAATATAATATATAATATGTAATATAATATGTAATATAATATATAATATGTAATATAATATATAATATGTAATATAATATATAATATATAATATAATATAATATGTAATATGTAATATAATATGTAATATAATATATAATATGTAATATAATATATAATATATAATATGTAATATAATATGTAATATAATATGTAATATAATATATAATATGTAATATAATATGTAATATAATATATAATATGTAATATAATATATAATATGTAATATAATATATAATATGTAATATAATATGTAATATAATATGTAATATAATATATAATATGTAATATAATATATAATATGTAATATAATATATAATATGTAATATAATATATAATATATAATATGTAATATAATATGTAATATAATATATAATATGTAATATAATATATAATATAATATGTAATATAATGTAATATGTAATATAATATAATATGTAATATAATATATAATATAATATATAATATAATATGTAATATAATATGTAATATAATATATAATATAGTATGTAATATAATATAATATATAATATGTAATATAATATATAATATAATATAATATAATATATAATATGTAATATAATATCTAATATAATATGTCATATAATGTAATATGTAACATAATATAACATATAATATGTAATATAATGTAATATGTAATATAATGTAATATGTAATATAATATAATATGTAATATAATGTAATATAATATATAATATATCATATGTAAAATAACATAATATGAAATATAATATAATATGTAATATAATGTAATATGTAATATAATATATCATATGTAAAATAACATAATATGAAATATAATATAATATATAATATAATATAACATGTAATATAATATGTAATATAATATATAATATGTAATATAATATATAATATGTAATATAATATATAATATAATATGTAATATAATATATAATATGTAATATAATATAATATATAATATGTAATATAATATATAATATGTAATATAATATATAATATGTAATATAATATATAATATAATATGTAATATAATGTAATATAATATATAATATGTAATATAATATGTAATATAATATGTAATATAATATATAATATAATATGTAATATAATATATAATATGTAATATAATATAATATATAATATAATATGTAATATAATATATAATATGTAATATAATATAAAATATAATATGTAATATAATATATAATATGTAATATAATATAAAATATAATATGTAATATAATATGTAATATAATATGTAATATAATATATAATATAATATGTAATATAATATATAATATGTAATATAATATATAATATGTAATATAATATATAATATGTAATATAATATATAATATAATATAATATATAATATGTAATATAATATATAATATGTAATATAATATGTAATATAATATATAATATGTAATATAATATATAATATGTAATATAATATATAATATGTAATATAATATATAATATATAATATGTAATATAATATGTAATATAATATATAATATGTAATATAATATATAATATGTAATATAATATATAATATATAATATGTAATATAATATGTAATATAATATGTAATATAATATGTAATATAATATATAATATGTAATATAATATATAATATGTAATATAATATATAATATATAATATGTAATATAATATGTAATATAATATGTAATATAATATATAATATGTAATATAATATGTAATATAATATATAATATGTAATATAATATATAATATGTAATATAATATATAATATGTAATATAATATGTAATATAATATGTAATATAATATATAATATGTAATATAATATATAATATGTAATATAATATATAATATAATATATAATATATAATATATAATATGTAATATAATATGTAATATAATATATAATATGTAATATAATATATAATATGTAATATAATATATAATATATAATATGTAATATAATATGTAATATAATATGTAATATAATATATAATATGTAATATAATATGTAATATAATATATAATATGTAATATAATATATAATATGTAATATAATATATAATATGTATTATAATATGTAATATAATATGTAATATAATATATAATATGTAATATAATATATAATATGTAATATAATATATAATATGTAATATAATATATAATATATAATATGTAATATAATATGTAATATAATATATAATATGTAATATAATATATAATATAATATGTAATATAATGTAATATGTAATATAATATAATATGTAATATAATATATAATATAATATATAATATAATATGTAATATAATATGTAATATAATATATAATATAATATGTAATATAATATAATATATAATATGTAATATAATATATAATATAATATGTAATATAATATATAATATGTAATATAATATCTAATATAATATGTCATATAATGTAATATGTAACATAATATAACATATAATATGTAATATAATGTAATATGTAATATAATGTAATATGTAATATAATATAATATGTAATATAATGTAATATAATATATAATATATCATATGTAAAATAACATAATATGAAATATAATATAATATGTAATATAATGTAATATGTAATATAATATATCATATGTAAAATAACATAATATGAAATATAATATAATATATAATATAATATAACATGTAATATAACATAATATGAAATATAATACAATAGGTAATATAATATAAAATGTAATATAATATATGATATGTAATATAATATAATATGAAATATAATAGGTAATATAATATAACATGTAATATAATATGTAATATAATATGTAATATAATATGTAATATAATATATAATATAATAGGTAATATAATATGTAATATAATATAATAGGTAATATAATATGTAATATAATATATAATATAATAGGTAATATAATATGTAATATAATATAATAGGTAATATAATATGTAATATAATATGTAGTATAATATAATAGGTAATATAATATGTAATATAATATATAATATGTAATATAATATGTAATATAATATAATAGGTAATATAATATGTAATATAATATATAATATGTAATATAATATGTAATATAATATAATAGGTAATATAATATGTAATATAATATAATAGGTAATATAATATGTAATATAATATATAATATGTAATATAATATGTAATATAATATAATAGGTAATATAATATGTAATATATAATATAATATGTAATATAATATGTAATATAATATGTAATATAATATGTAATATAATATAATAGGTAATATAATATAATAGGTAATATAATATGTAATATAATATGTAATATAAAATGTAATATAATATAATAGGTAATATAATATAATAGGTAATATAATATAATATGTAATATAATAGGTAATATAATATAATAGGTAATGTAATATAATATCACAGTTGCCAAAGAAAACAATATTAAAACACACATTTACCGGTATAAATACTTTCTGTTAATGTACAGGGCCTTGCGAAGTATTCACCCTCCTTGGCATTGTTCCTGTAGTGTTGATGTACAGGGCCTTGCGAAGTATTCACCCTCCTTGGCATTGTTCCTATTGTGTTGATGTACAGGGCCTTGCGAAGTATTCACCCTCCTTGGCATTGTTCCTATTGTGTTGATGTACAGGGCCTTGCGAAGTATTCACCCTCCTTGGCATTGTTCCTGTTGTGTTAATGTACAGGGCCTTGCGAAGTATTCACCCTCCTTGGCATTGTTCCTGTTGTGTTGATGTACAGGGCCTTGCGAATTATTCACCCTCCTTGGCATTGTTCCTGTAGTGTTAATGTACAGGGCCTTGCGAAGTATTCACCCTCCTTGGCATTGTTCCTGTATTGTTAATGTACAGGGCCTTGCAGAGTATTCACCCTCCTTGTGGCATTGTTCCTGTTGTGTTAATGTACAGGGCCTTGCGAAGTATTCACCCTCCTTGGTATTGTTCCTATTGTGTTGATGTACAGGGCCTTGCGAAGTATTCATCCTCCTTGGCATTGTTCCTGTTGTGTTGATGTACAGGGCCTTGCGAAGTATTCACCCTCCTTGGCATTGTTCCTGTAGTGTTAATGTACAGGGCCTTGCGAAGTATTCACCCTCCTTGGCATTGTTCCTGTAGTGTTGATGTACAGGGCCTTGCGAAGTATTCACCCTCCTTGGCATTGTTCCTATTTTGTTGATGTACAGGGCCTTGCGAAGTATTCACCCTCCTTGGCATTGTTCCTATTTTGTTGCCTTTCAACCTGGAAATAAAATAGATTTTTCAGGGGTTTGTTTCAAATCAAATCAAATCAAATGTATTTATATAGCCCTTCGTACATCAGCTGATATCTCAAAGTGCTGTACAGAAACCCAGCCTAAAACCCCAAACAGCAAGCAATGCAGATGTAGAAGCACGGTTTAATTTGATTTATACAACATGCCTGCCACTTTGAAGATGCAACATATTTTTTCTTGTGAAACAAACTAGAAATAAGAAAAAAAAACGGAAAACTTGAGCGCGCATAACTATTCATCCTCCAAAATCAACACGTTGTAGAGCCACCTTTTGCAGCAATTATAGCTGCAAGTCTCTTGGGAAATGTCTCTATAGCTTGGCACATCTAGCCACCTGGGATTTTTGCCCATTCAAGGCAAAACTGCTCCTGCTCCTTCAAGTTGGATGGGTTCCTGCTGGTGTACAGCAATATTTAAGTCATAGCACCTATTCTTAATTGGATTGAGGTCTGGGTTTTGACTAGGCCATTCCAAGACATTTAAATGTTTCCCCTTAAACCAGAGTGTTGCTTTAGCAGTATGCTTAGTGTTATTGTGCTGCTGGAAGATGAACCTCCGTCCCAGTCTCAAATCTCTGGAAGACTGAAACAGGTTTCCCTCAAGAATTTCCCTGTATTTAGCGCCATCCAACATTCCTTCAATTCTGACCAGTTTCACAGTCCCTGCCGATGACAATCAAACCCACATCATGATGCTGTCACCACCATGCTTCACTGTGGGGAGGGTGTTCTCGGGGTGATGAGAGGTGTTGGGTTTAATTGCAAGACATAGTGTCTTCTTTGATGGCGAAAAAGCTCAATTTTAGTCTCATCTGACCAGAGTACCTTCTTCCATATGGTTAGGGAGTCTCCCACATGCCTTTTGGCAAACACCAAATGTGTTTGCTTATTTTTTTCTTTAAGCAATGACTTTTTTCTGGCCACTCTTCCGTAAAGCACAGCTCTGTGGAGTGTACGGTTTAAAGTGGTCCTATGGACAGATACTCCAATCTCTGCTGTGGAGCTTTGCAGCTCCTTCAGGGTTATCTGTGGTCGCTTTGTTGCCTCTCTGATTAATACCCTCCTTGCCTGGTCCGTGAGTTTTGGTGGGTGGCCCTCTCTTGGCAGTTTTGTTGTGGTGCCATTTTCTTTCCATTTTTGATCATGTGACACTTAGATTGCACACAGGTGGACTTTATTTAATTAATTATGTGACTTCTGAAGGTAATTCGTTGCACCATATCTTATTTAGGGGTTTCATAGTAAAGGGGGTGAATACATATGCACGCACCACGTAATTTTTTTAAATAAAGTTATTTTTTTCATTCATGTAGCCAGTCTCCATGTGTAGTTGTTGGTTTATCTTCCTGTAACTTTGTAGCCAGTACAGTCTCCATGTGTAGCTGTTGGTTTATCTTCCTGTAACTTTGTAGCCAGTACAGTCTCCATGTGTAGTTGTTGGGTTATCTTCCTGTAACTTTGAAGCCAGTACAGTCTCCATGTGTAGCTGTTGGTTTATCTTCCTGTAACTTTGTAGCCAGTACAGTCTCCATGTGTAGTTGTTGGGTTATCTTCCTGTAACTTTGTAGCCAGTACAGTCTCCATGTGTAGTTGTTGGTTTATCTTCCTGTAACTTTGTAGCCAGTACAGTCTCCATGTGTAGTTGTTGGTTTATCTTCCTGTAACTTTGTAGCCAGTACAGTCTCCATGTGTAGCTGCATATTGCATCATGATTACATTATCTTTTCCAACTGTTCTGTTCTCTGGTTTTAATGTCTATTCTAGAATGCCCTTCTAACCAATCAGAAATGAATATTTAAAAATGCTGTGGTATAAACATGTTTTACACAGACAGTGTAGTTTAATATTACTGAAGAAAATGTATATTTATACTCTGACAGACCAAGAACGAGGAAAGGAATCATAATAATTAATAATGATCAATATTACTCTTTCTCTCCCTCTCTCCCTCCCTCTCTCTGTCTTTCTCTCCCTCTCTCTGTCTTTCTCTCCCTCTCTCTGTCTCTCTCTTTCTCTCCCTCTCTGTCTTTCTCTGTCTTTCTCTCCCTCTCTCTCTCGCTCTCTCTGTCTCTCTCTCCCTCCCTCTCTCTCCCCCTCTCTCCCTCCCTCTCTCTGTCTCTCTCTCTTTCTCTCTCTCTGTCTTTCTCTCCCTCTCTCTCTCCCTCTCTCTGTCTTTCTCTCTCTCTCTCTCTCTCTCTCTCTCTCTCTCTCTCTCTCTCTCTCTCTCTCTCTCTCTGTCTTTCTCTGTCTCTCTCTGTCTTTCTCTCCCTCTCTGTCTTTCTCTCCCTCTCTCTCTCTCCTCTCTCTGTCTCTCTCCCTCCCTCCTCTCTCCCCCTCTCTCCTCTCTCTCCCTCTCTGTCTTTCTCTCTCCCTCTCTCTGTCTCTCTCTCTCTGTCTTTCTCTCCCTCTCTGTCTTTCTCTCCCCTCTCTCTCTCTTCTCTCTCTCTCTCTCTCTCTCTCTCTCTCTCTCTCTCTCTCTCCCCTCTCTGCCTTTCTCTCCCTCTCTCTGTCTCTCTCTGTGTCTCTCTCCCTCTCTCTCTCTCCCTCTCTCTGTCTTCTCTCCCTCTCTCTGTCTCTCTCTCCCTCTCTCTGTCTCTCTCTCCCTCTCTCTCTCCCTCTCTCTCCCTCTCTCTGTCTCTCTCTGTCTCTCTCTCCCTCTCTCCCTCCCTCCCTCTCTCTCTCTCTCCTCTCTCCCTCCCTCCTCCCTCTGTCTTTCTCTCCCTCTCTCTGTCTCTCTCTCCCTCTCTCTCTGTCTCTCTCTGTCTCTCTCTGTCTCTCTCTCCCTCTCTCCCTCTCTCTGTCTTTCTCTCCCTCCCTCTCTCTGTCTCTCTCTCCCTCTCTCTGTCTCTCTCTCCCTCTCTCTGTCTCTCTCTGTCTCTCTCTCTGTCTCTCTCTCTGTCTCTCTCTCCCTCTCTCTGTCTCTCTCTGTCTCTCTCTCTCGCTCTCTTCCCCTCCAGTTTAACCGCTGCATCACGTCTCAGCTCATCAAGTGGTTCAGTAACTTCAGAGAGTTCTATTACATCCAGATGGAGAAGTTTGCCCGGCAGGCCATCAACGAAGGAGTGACCACCAACGAGGACCTGTCTGTGGGCAGGGAGTCTGAGCTCTACCGAGCCCTCAACATGCACTACAACAAGGCCAACGACTTTGAGGTATGACAGCTGTAGGGTTAAGGGGTGGTTGGTGGTGGGAGGACGAGGTCGATGCTTGGTTGCCTGGGTGTCCTTGTCAAAGCAATATCTTGCATTCACATTTGAATCTCTCCTTCCTTCCTCTCTCTTTCTCTCTATCTCTCTCTCTCTTCTATTTCTGACTCTCTCTGGGACCCTATGCTATTCAACACAGTCACATCCGAATCATTTAGAAACCCATTACACAGCATTTAACCTAATACACACACACACAGTCTATAAGAAGGTAGTTTGGGGGCGAACCCACAGAAGACTCAAACATATTTCAAGTGGACCAAGAAAAGGGTGTTTTGCATAATGAGTCAGGTAGCAGAGTCAGGTACCATCTCTCTGTCCTCTCTTCACCTCTCTGTCCTCTCTTCATCTCTCTGTCCTCTCTTCATCTCTCTGTCCTCTCTTCATCTCTCTGTCCTCTCTTCACCTCTCTGTCCTCTCTTCATCTCTCTTCATCTCTCTGTCCTCTCTTCATCTCTCTGTCCTCTCCATCTCTCTGTCCTCTCTTCATCTCTCTGTCCTCTCTCTGTCCTCTCTTCATCTCTCTGTCCTCTCTTCATCTCTCTGTCCTCTCCATCTCTCTGTCCTCTCTTCATCTCTCTGTCCTCTCTCTGTCCTCTCTTCATCTCTCTGTCCTCTCTTCACCTCTCTGTCCTCTCTTCATCTCTCTGTCCTCTCTTCATCTCTCTGTCCTCTCTTCATCTCTCTGTCCTCTCTTCACCTCTCTGTCCTCTCTTCATCTCTCTTCATCTCTCTGTCCTCTCTTCATCTCTCTGTCCTCTCTCTGTCCTCTCTTCATCTCTCTGTCCTCTCTTCATCTCTCTGTCCTCTCCATCTCTCTGTCCTCTCCATCTCTCTGTCCTCTCTTCATCTCTCTGTCCTCTCTTCATCTCTCTGTCCTCTCTTCATCTCTCTGTCCTCTCTGTCCTCTCTTCATCTCTCTGTCCTCTCTTCATCTCTCTGTCCTCTCTGTCCTCTCTTCATCTCTCTGTCCTCTCTTCATCTCTCTGTCCTTCCTCATTCTTCTGCTGTTAAACTCAGACCCATGAAACTGGAACCACAGCCTATTCAGCAAGTCCCCCCCCCCCCCACACACACACATCCATTCTCCTCCTTTTGCCAAATTTAGCATCATCAAAGTTCCACCTTGGACTGTCCCCCACCTCACCCCCTCTACCTCCTTCCTCCCGTCTCCTCCCCCTCTCCCCTTCTCTGTTTGAATCTGTCCTCTGTTCCACCGGCTCTCCTTCTTTTGATGGTTATCTACTCTGTCAATGTTCATTCGTTCCCCTCTCCTCCTATCCACCCGTTCCCATCTTCTCCTCTCCTCCACTCGTTCCCCTCTCCTCCTCCTATCCACCCGTTCCCCCTTCTCCTCCACTCGTTCCCCTCTCCTCCTCCTATCCACCCGTTCCCCCTTCTCCTCCACTCGTTCCCCTCTCCTCCTCCTATCCACCCGTTCCCCCTTCTCCTCTCCTCCACTCGTTCCCCTCTCCTCCTCCTATCCACCCGTTCCCCCTTCTCCTCCACTCGTTCCCCTCTCCTCCTCCTATCCACCCATTCCCATCTTCTCCTCTCCTCCACTCATTCCCATCTTCTCCTCTCCTCTCCTCCACCCGTTCCCCTCTTCTCCTCTCCTCTCCTCCACTCGTTCCCCTCTCCTCCTCCTATCTACTCGTTCCCCTCTCCTCCTATCTACCCGTTCCCCTCTCCTCCTATCTACCTGTTCCCCTCTCCTCCTCTTATCCACCCGTTCCCCTCTCCTCCTCCTATCTAGCCGTTCCCCTCTCCTCCTCCTATCTACTCGTTCCCCTCTCCTCCTATCTACCCGTTCCCCTCTCCTCCTCCTATCTACCCGTTCCCCTCTCCTCCTCCTATCTACTCGTTCCCCTCTCCTCCTATCTACCCGTTCCCCTCTCCTCCTCTTATCCACCCGTTCCCCTCTCCTCCTCCTATCTACCCGTTCCCCTCTCCTCCTCCTATCTAGCCGTTCCCCTCTCCTCCTCCTATCTACCCGTTCCCCTCTCCTCCTCCTATCTACCCGTTCCCCTCTCCTCCTATCTACCTGTTCCCCTCTCCTCCTCTTATCCACCCGTTCCCCTCTCCTCCTCCTATCTACCCGTTCCCCTCTCCTCCTCCTATCCACCTGTTCCCCCATCTCCTCTCCTCCACCCGTTCCCCCTTCTCCTCTCCTCCACCCATTCCCCCTTCTCCTCTCCTCCACTCGTTCCCCTCTCCTCCTCCTATCCACCTGTTCCCCTCTCCTCCTATCTACCCGTTCCCCTCCTCCTCTCCTCCTCTTATCCACCTGTTCCCCATCCTCTCTCTCCTCCACCCGTTTCCCCTTCTCCTCTCCTCCATCTCGTTCCCCTCTTTCCCTCTCCTCCTCCTATCTAGCCGTTCCCCTCTCCTCCTCCTATCTTCTCGTTCCCCTCTCCTCCTATCTACCCGTTCCCCTCTCCTCCTATCTACCTGTTCCCCTCTCCTCCTCTTATCCACCCGTTCCCCTCTCCTCCTCTTATCCATCCCTATCCTCTCCCCTCTCCTCCTATCTACCCGTTCCCCTCTCCTCCTCTCTCCTCCTATCTACCTGTTCCCCTCTCCTCCTCCTATCTACCCGTTCCCCTCTCCTCCTCCTATCTACCCGTTCCTCTCTCCTCCTCCTATCTACCTGTTCCCCTCTCCTCCTCCTATCTACCCGTTCCTCTCTCCCTCCTCCTATCTACCCGTTCCTCTCTCCTCCTCCTATCTACCCGTTCCTCTCTCCTCCTCCTATCTACCCGTTCCTCTCTCCTCCTCCAATCTACCCGTTTCCTTCTCCTCCTCCTATCTACCCGTTCCTCTCTCCTCCTCCTATCTACCCGTTCCCCTCTCCTCCTCCTATCTACCCGTTCCCCTCTCCTCCTCCTATCTACCCGTTCCTCTCTCCTCCGCCTATCTACCTGTTCCCCTCTCCTCCTCTTATCCACCCGTTCCCCTCTCCTCCTCTTATCCACCCGTTCCCCTCTCCTCCTCCTATCTACCCGTTCCTCTCTCCTCCTCCTATCTACCTGTTCCCCTCTCCTCCTCCTATCTACCCGTTCCCCTCTCCTCCTCCTATCTACCCGTTCCTCTCTCCTCATCCTATCTACCCGTTCCCCTCTCCTCCTCCTATCTACCCGTTCCCCTCTCCTCCTCCTATCTACCCGTTCCTCTCTCCTCCTCTTATCCACCTGTTCCCCCATCTCCTCTCCTCCACCCGTTCCCCCTTCTCCTCTCCTCCACTCGTTCCCCTCTCCTCCTCCTATCTAGCCGTTCCCCTCTCCTCCTCCTATCTACTCGTTCCCCTCTCCTCCTATCTACCCGTTCCCCTCTCCTCCTATCTACCTGTTCCCCTCTCCTCCTCTTATCCACCCGTTCCCCTCTCCTCCTCTTATCCACCCGTTCCCCTCTCCTCCTCCTATCTACCCGTTCCTCTCTCCTCCTCCTATCTACCCGTTCCCCTCTCCTCCTCCTATCTACCCGTTCCTCTCTCCTCCTCCTATCTACCTGTTCCCCTCTCCTCCTCCTATCTACCCGTTCCCCTCTCCTCCTCCTATCTACCCGTTCCTCTCTCCTCCTCCTATCTACCCGTTCCTCTCTCCTCCTCCTATCTACCCGTTCCTCTCTCCTCCTCCAATCTACCCGTTCCCTTCTCCTATCTACCCGTTCCTCTCTCCTCCTCCTATCTACCCGTTCCCCTCTCCTCATCCTATCTACCCGTTCCCCTCTCCTCCTCCTATCTACCCGTTCCTCT
This sequence comes from Oncorhynchus nerka, assembly GCF_034236695.1. Lineage (NCBI taxonomy): Eukaryota > Metazoa > Chordata > Actinopteri > Salmoniformes > Salmonidae > Oncorhynchus > Oncorhynchus nerka. The sequence continues at coordinate 86,222,091 of NC_088407.1, forward strand.
CTCCTCCGCCTATCTACCCGTTCCTCTAACCTCCTCCTATCTACCTGTTCCCCTCTCCTCCTCCTATCTACCCGTTCCCCTCTCCTCCTCCTATCTACCCGTTCCCTTCTCCTCTCCTCCTCCTATCTACCTGTTCCCCTCTCCTCGTCCTATCTACCCGTTCCCCTCTCCTCCTCCTATCTACCTGTTCCCCTCTCCTCCTCCTATCTACCTGTTCCCCTCTCCTCCTCCTATCTACCTGTTCCCCTCTCCTCCTCCTATCTACCTGTTCCCTCTCCTCGTCCTATCTACCTGTTCCCTCTCCTCCTCCTATCTACCTGTTCCCTCTCCTCCTCCTATCTACCTGTTCCCCTCTCCTCCTCCTATCTACCTGTTCCCCTCTCCTCGTCCTATCTACCCGTTCCCCTCTCCTCCTCCTATCTACCCGTTCCTCTAACCTCCTCCTATCTACCTGTTCCCCTCTCCTCCTCCTATCTACCCGTTCCCCTCTCCTCCTCCTATCTACCCGTTCCCTTCTCCTCTCCTCCTCCTATCTACCTGTTCCCCTCTCCTCGTCCTATCTACCCGTTCCTCCTCCTCCTCCTATCTACCCTCCTCCTCCTTCTCCTCTCCTCCTCCTATCTACCCGTTCCCCTCTCCTCTCCTCTCCTCTCCTCCACCCGTTCCCCCTTCTCCTCTCCTCCACCCCTTCCTCTCTCCTCCTCCTATCTACCCGTTCCCTTCTCCTCTCCTCCTCCTATCTACCTGTTCCCCTCCTCTCCTCCACCCGTTCCCCTTCTACCCTCTCCTCCACCCGTTCCCCTTCTCCTCTCCTCCATCTTCCCTTCCCCTCTCCTCCTCCTATCCACCCGTTCCCCCTTCTCCTCTCCTCCACCGTTCCCCTTCTCCTCCTCCTCCACCCCTTCCCCTCTCCTCCTCCTATCTACCCTGTTTCCCCTTCTCCTCTCCTCCACTCGTTCCCTTCTCCTCTTATCTACCTGTTCTCCTCTCCTCCTCCTATCCACTCGTTCCCTCTCTTCCTCCTATCCACCTGTTCCCCTTCTCCTCTCCTCCACCCGTTCCCCTTCTCCTCTCCTCCACCCGTTCCCCCTTCTCCTCTCCTCCTCCCCTTCTTCTCTCCTCCTCCTATCCACCCGTTCCCCCTTCTCCTCTCCTCCACCTGTTCCCCCCTCCTCTCCTCTCCTCCACCCTTCCCCCCTCCTCCTATCTACCCGTTCCCTCTCCTCTCCTCCACCTGTTTCCCCTCTCCTCCTATCTACCTGTTCTCCTCTCCTCTCCTCCACCCGTTCCCCTTCCCTCTCCTCCACCTGTTCCCCTTCTCCTCTCCTCCACCCGGTCCCCCTTCTCCTCCTATCCACCCGTTCCCCCTTCCCTCTCCTCCACCCGTTCCCCCTTCTCCTCTCCTCCACTCGTTCCCCTCTCCTCCTCCTATCTACCTGTTCCCCCTCCTCCTCCTATCTACCTGTTCCCCTCTCCTCCTCCTATCCACTCGTTCCCCTCTCTTCCTCCTATCCACCCGTTCCCCCTTCTCCTCTCCTCCACCCGTTCCTTCCCTTCTCCTCCCCTCCACCCCTCCACCCCCCCCTCTCCTCCTCCTATCCACCCGTTCCTCTCTCCTCCTCCTATCCACCCGTTCCCCCTCTCCCTCCTCCTATCTACCCGTTCCTCTCCTCTCTTCTCTCCTCCTATCCACCCGTTCCTCTCTCCTCCTCCTATCCACCCGTTTCCTCTCCTCTCCTCCACCCGTTTCCTTCTCCTCTTATCCACCCGTTCCTCTCTCCTCCTCCTATCCACCCGTTCCTCTCCTCTCCTCCACCCGTTCCCCTCTCTCCTCCTCTTATCCACCCGTTCCTCTCTCCTCCTCCTATCCACCCGTTCCTCTCCTCTCCTCCACCCGTTCCCCTCTCGTCCTCCTATCTACCCGTTCTCCCTCTCTCCTCCAATCCACCCGTTCCTCTCCTCTCCTCTCTTCTCCTCCAATCCACCCGTTCCTCTCCTCTCCTCTCTTCTCCTCCTATCCACCCTCCTCTCCTCTCCTCTCCTCTCCTCTCCTCTCCTCTCCTCTCTCCTCTCCTCCAATCCACCCGTTCTCTCTCCTCGTTCCCCTCTCTTCTCCTCCAATCCACCCGTTCCATCTCTCTCTCCACCCTCTCTTCTCCTCCAATCCACCCGTTCCTCTCCTCTCTTCTCCTCCTATCCACCCGTACCTCTCCTCTCCTCCAATCCACCCGTTCCTCTCCTCTCCTCTCTTCTCCTCCAATCCACGCTGTCTCCCTCTCATCTCCTCTCCTCCTATCCACCCGTACCTCTCATCTCCTCTCCTCCAATCCACCCATTCCCTCTCCTCTCCTCCTCTCCTCTCTTCTCCTCCTATCCACCCGTACCTCTCCTCTCCTCTCCTCCTATCCACCCGTACCTCTCCTCTCCTCTCCTCCAATCCACCCGTTTCTCCTCTCCTCTCCAATCCACCCGTACCTCTCCTCTCCTCTCTTCTCCTCCTATCCACCCGCATACCTCTCCCTCTCCTCTCTCTCCTCCTCCTATCCACCCGTACCTCTCCTCTCCTCTCCTCTCCAATCCACCCGTTCCTCTCTCCCTCTCCAATCCACCCGTACCTCTCCTCTCCTCCAATCCACCCGTACCTCTCCTCTCCTCTCCTCCAATCCACCCGTACCTCTCCTCTCCCTCTCTTCTCCTCCAATCCACCCGTATTCCTCTCCTCTCCTCTCTTCTCCTCCTATCCACCCGTACCTCTCCCTCTCCTCTCTTCTCCTCCTATCCACCCGTACTCTCTCTCTCTCTCTTCTCCTCCTATCCACCCCGTACCTCTCCTCTCTCTCTTCTCCTCCTATCCACCCGTACCTCTTCTCCTCCTATCCACCCGTATTTCTCCTCTCCTCTCCTCTCTCTCTCCAATCCACCCGTTCCTCTCCTCTCTCCAATCCACCCGTACCTCTCCTCTCTCTCTCCAATCCACCCGTTCCTCTCCTCTCCTCTCCAATCCACCCGTACCTCTCCTCTCCTCTCCTCTCCAATCCACCCGTTCATCTTCTCTCCTCTCCTCTCCAATCCACCCGTACCTCTCTCCTCTCCTCTCCAATCCACCCGTTCCTCTCCTCTCTTCTCCTCCTATCCACCCGTTTCTCCTCCTCTCTCTCCTCCAATCCACCCGTTCCTCTCCTCTCCTCTCTTCTCCTCCAATCCACGCTGTTCCTCTCCTCTCTTCTCCTCCTATCCACCCGTACCTCTCATCTCCTCTCCTCCAATCCACCCGTACCTCTCCTCTCCTCTCCTCCAATCCACCCGTACCTCTCTCTCTCCTCTCCTCCAATCCACCCGTACCTCTCCTCTCCTCTCTTCTCCTCCAATCCACCCGTCTCCTCTCCTCTCCTCCTCCTCTCTTCTCTCCTATCCACCCGTCCTCTCTCCTCTCCTCTCCAATCCACCCGTTCCTCTCCTCTCCAATCCACCGTACCTCTCTCTCCAATCCACCCGTTCCTCTCCTCTCTCCTCCAATCCACCCGTACCTCTCCTCTCCTCTCCTCCAATCCACCCGTTCATCTCCTCTCTCTCTCTCAATCGTTCCTCTCCTCCTATCCACCCGTACCCTCTCCTCTCCTCCAATCCACCTCGTTCCTCTCCTCCTCTCTTCTCCTCCAATCCACCCGTTCCTCTCCTCTCTTCTCCTCCTATCCACCCGTACCTCTCATCTCCTCTCCTCCAATCCACCCGTACCTCTCCTCTCCTCTCCTCCAATCAACCCGTACCTCTCCTCTCTCCTCTCCTCCAATCCACCCGTACCTCTCCTCTCCCTCTTCTCCTCCAATCCACCCGTACCTCTCCTCTCCTCTCTTCTCTCTCCTATCCACCCGTACCTCTCCCTCTCTCTCTTCTCCTATCCACCCGTACTCTCTCCTCTCCAATCCATCCACCGTACCTCTCCTCTCCTCTCCTCTCTTCTCCTCCAATCCACCCGTACCTCTCCTCTCCTCTCCACTCTCTCTCCTCCCTATCCACCCGTACCTCTCCTCTCCTCTCTTCTCCTCCTATCCACCCGTACCTCTCCTCTCCTCTCCTCTCCAATACACCCGTTCCTCTCCTCTCCTCTCCAATCCACCCGTACCTCTCTCCTCTCCTCCAATCCACCCGTACCTCCTCTCCTCTCCTCCAATCCACCCGCATTCCTCTCCTCTCCTCTCTTCTCCTCCAATCCACCCGTACCTCTCCTCTCCTCTCCTCTCTTCTCCTCCTATCCACCCGTACCTCTCCTCTCCTCTCTTCTCCTCCTATCCACCCGTACCTCTCCTCTCCTCTCCTCTCTTCTCCTCCTATCCACCCGTACCTCTCTTCTCCTCCTATCCACCCGTACCTCTCCTCTCCTCTCCTCTCCAATCCACCCGTTCCTCTCCTCTCCTCTCCAATCCACCCGTTCCTCTCCTCTCCAATCCACCCGTTCCTCTCCTCTCCTCTCCAATCCACCGTTCCTCCTCTCCTCTCCTCTCCTCTCCAATCCACCCGTTCATCTCCTCTCCTCTCCAATCCACCCGTACCTCTCCTCTCCTCTCCAATCCACCCGTTCCTCTCCTCTCCTCTCCAATCCACCCGTACCTCTCCTCTCCTCTCTTCTCCTCCAATCCACCCGTACCTCTCCTCTCCTCTCTTCTCCTCCTATCCACCCGTACCTCTCCTCTCATCTCCTCTCCTCCAATCCACCCGTACCTCTCCTCTCCTCTCCTCTCTTCTCCTCCTATCCACCCGTACCTCTCCTCTCCTCTCCTCCTATCCACCCGTACCTCTCCTCTCCTCTCCTCTCCAATCCACCCGTACCTCTCCTCTCCTCTCCAATCCACCCGTACCTCTCCTCTCCTCTCTTCTCCTCCTATCCACCCGTACCTCTCCTCTCCTCTCTTCTCCTCCTATCCACCCGTACCTCTCCTCTCCAATCCACCCGTTCCTCTCCTCTCCTCTCCAATCCACCCGTACCTCTCCTCTCCTCCAATCCACCCGTACCTCTCCTCTCCTCTCCTCCAATCCACCCGTACCTCTCCTCTCCTCTCTTCTCCTCCAATCCACCCGTACCTCTCCTCTCCTCTCTTCTCCTCCTATCCACCCGTACCTCTCCTCTCCTCTCTTCTCCTCCTATCCACCCGTACCTCTCCTCTCCTCTCTTCTCCTCCTATCCACCCGTACCTCTCCTCTCCTCTCTTCTCCTCCTATCCACCCGTACCTCTCTTCTCCTCCTATCCACCCGTACCTCTCCTCTCCTCTCCTCTCCTCTCCAATCCACCCGTTCCTCTCCTCTCCAATCCACCCGTACCTCTCCTCTCCAATCCACCCGTTCCTCTCCTCTCCTCTCCAATCCACCCGTACCTCTCCACCCTCTCCTCTCCTCTCCAATCCACCCGTTCATCTTCTCTCCTCTCCAATCCACCCGTACCTCTCCTCTCCTCTCCTCTCCAATCCACCCGTTCCTCTCTCCTCTCTCTCCAATCCACCCGTTCCTCTCCTCTCCTCTCCAATCCACCCGTACCTCTCCTCTCTCTCTCTCTCCTCTCCAATCCACCCGTTCATCTCCTCTCCTCTCCTCCAATCCACCCGTTCCTCTCCTCTCCTCTCTTCTCCTCCAATCCACCCGTTCATCTCCTCTCCTCTCTTCTCCTCCAATCCACCCGTTCCTCTCCTCTCTTCTCCTCCTATCCACCCGTACCTCTCCTCTCCTCCAATCCACCCGTTCCTCTCCTCTCCTCTCTTCTCCTCCAATCCACGCGTTCCTCTCCTCTCTTCTCCTCCTATCCACCCGTACCTCTCATCTCCTCTCCTCCAATCCACCCGTACCTCTCCTCTCCTCTCCTCCAATCCACCCGTACCTCTCCTCTCCTCTCCTCCAATCCACCCGTACCTCTCCTCTCCTCTCTTCTCCTCCAATCCACCCGTACCTCTCCTCTCCTCTCACCTCTCCTCTCTTCTCCTCCTATCCACCCGTTACCTCTCCTCTCTTCTCCTCCTATCCACCCGTACCTCTCCTCTCCTCTCCAATCCACCCGTACCTCTCCTCTCCTCTCTTCTCCTCCAATCCACCCGTACCTCTCCTCTCCTCTCCACTCTTCTCCTCCTATCCACCCGTACCTCTCCTCTCCTCTCTTCTCCTCCTATCCACCCGTACCTCTCTCTCTCCCGTTCCTCTCCTCTCCAATACACCCGTTCCTCTCCTCTCCTCTCCAATCCACCCGTACCTCTCTCTCCTCTCCTCCAATCCACCCGTACCTCTCTCTCCTCTCCTCTCTTCTCCTCCTATCCACCCGTACCTCTCCTCTCCTCTCTTCTCCTCCTATCCACCATTACCTCTCCTCTCTTCTCCTCTCTTCTCCTCCTATCCACCCGTGTACCTCTCTTCTCCTCCTATCCACCCGTACCTCTCCTCTCCTCTCCTCTCCAATCCACCCGTTCCTCTCCTCTCCAATCCACCCGTTCCTCTCCTCTCCAATCCACCCGTTCCTCTCCTCTCCTCTCCAATCCACCCGTACCTCTCCTCTCCTCTCCTCTCCTCTCCAATCCACCCGTTCATCTCCTCTCCTCTCCAATCCACCCGTACCTCTCCTCTCCTCTCCAATCCACCCGTTCCTCTCCTCTCCTCTCCAATCCACCCGTTCCTCTCCTCTCCTCTCCAATCCACCCGTACCTCTCCTCTCCTCTCCTCTCCACCCTCTCCTCTCCTCTCCAATCCACCCGTTCATCTCCTCTCCTCTCCAATCCACCCGTACCTCTCCTCTCCTCTCTTCTCCTCCTATCCACCCGTACCTCTCCTCTCCTCTCCTCTCTTCTCCTCCTATCCACCCGTACCTCTCCTCTCCTCTCCTCTCTTCTCCTCCTATCCACCCGTACCTCTCTTCTCCTCCTATCCACCCGTACCTCTCCTCTCCTCTCCTTTCCTCTCCAATCCACCCGTTCCTCTCCTCTCCTCTCCAATCCACCCGTACCTCTCCTCTCCTCTCCAATCCACCCGTTCCTCTCCTCTCCTCCAATCCACCCGTACCTCTCCTCTCCTCCAATCCACCCGTACCTCTCCTCTCCTCTCTTCTCCTCCAATCCACCCGTACCTCTCCTCTCTTCCACCCGTTCCCCCTTCTCCTCCCCTCCACTCGTTCCCCTCTCCTCCTCCTATCCACCCGTTCCTCTCTCCTCCTCCTATCCACCCGTTCCCCTCTCCTCCTCCTATCTACCCGTTCCTCTCCTCTCTTCTCTTCTCCTCCTATCCACCCGTTCCTCTCTCCTCCTCCTATCCACCCGTTCCCCTCTCCTCCTCCTATCTACCCGTTCCTCTCCTCTCTTCTCTTCTCCTCCTATCCACCCGTTCCTCTCTCCTCCTCCTATCCACCCGTACCTCTCCTCTCCTCCAATCCACCCGTACCTCTCCTCTCCTCTCCTCCAATCCACCCGTACCTCTCCTCTCCTCTCTTCTCCTCCAATCCACCCGTACCTCTCCTCTCCTCCACCCGTTCCCCCTTCTCCTCCCCTCCACTCGTTCCCCTCTCCTCCTCCTATCCACCCGTTCCTCTCTCCTCCTCCTATCCACCCGTTCCCCTCTCCTCCTCCTATCTACCCGTTCCTCTCTCCTCCTCCTATCCACCCGTTCCCCTCTCCTATCTACCCGTTCCTCTCCTCTCTTCTCTTCTCCTCCTATCCACCCGTTCCTCTCTCCTCCTCCTATCCACCCGTTCCTCTCCTCTCCTCCACCCGTTCCCCTCTCTTCTCCTCCTATACACCCGTTCCTCTCCTCTCCTCCACCCATTCCCCTCTCCTCCTCCTATCCACCCGTTCCTCTCTTCTCCTCCACCCGTTCCCCTCTCTTCTCCTCCTATCCACCCGTTCCTCTCTCCTCCTCCTATCTACCCGTTCCTCTCCTCTCCTCTCCTCCAATCCACCCATTCCTCTCCTCTCCTCTCCTCCAATCCCCTCGTTCCTCTCCTCTCCTCTCCTCCAATCCACCCGTTCCTCTCCTCTCCTCTCTTCTCCTCCAATCCACCCGTTCATCTCCTCTCCTCTCTTCTCCTCCAATCCACCCGTTCCTCTCCTCTCCTCTCTTCTCCTCCTATCCACCCTCTCCTCTCCTCTCCTTTCCTCTCCTCTCCTCTCCTCCAATCCACCCGTTCCTCTCCTCTCTTCTCCTCCAATCCACCTGTTCATCTCCTCTCCTCTCTTCTCCTCCAATCCACCCGTTCCTCTCCTCTCTTCTCCTCCTATCCACCCGTACCTCTCCTCTCCTCCAATCCACCCGTTCCTCTCTTCTCCTCTCTTCTCCTCCAATCCACCCGTTCCTCTCCTCTCCTCTCCTCTCCTCTCTTCTCCTCCTATCCACCCGTACCTCTCATCTCCTCTCCTCCAATCCACCCGTACCTCTCCTCTCCTCTCCTCTCCTCCAATCCACCCGTACCTCTCCTCTCCTCTCCTCTCTTCTCCTCCAATCCACCCATACCTCTCCTCTCCTCTCTTCTCCTCCTATCCACCCGTACCTCTCTTCTCCTCCTATCCACCCGTACCTCTCCTCTCCTCTCCAATCCACCCGTTCCTCTCCTCTCCTCTCCAATCCACCCGTACCTCTCCTCTCCTCTCTTCTCCTCCAATCCACCCGTACCTCTCCTCTCCTCTCCTCTCCTCCTATCCACCCGTACCTCTCCTCTCCTCTCCAATCCACCCGTTCCTCTCCTCTCCTCTCCAATCCACCCGTACCTCTCTCCTCTCCTCCAATCCACCCGTACCTCTCCTCTCCTCTCTTCTCCTCCAATCCACCCGTACCTCCTCTCCTCTCCTCTCCTCTCTTCTCCTCCTATCCACCCGTACCTCTCCTCTCCTCTCCTCCTATCCACCCGTACCTCTCCTCTCCTCTCCAATCCACCCGTTCATCTCTCTCTCTCTCTCCAATCCACCGTACCTCTCCTCTCCTCTCCAATCCACCCGTTCCTCTCCTCTCCTCTCCAATCCACCGTTCGCTCCTCTCCTCTCCAATCCACCCGTACCTCTCCCTCTCCTCTCCAATCCACCCGTTCATCTCCTCTCCTCTCCAATCCACCCGTACCTCTCCTCTCCTCTCTTCTCCTCCTATCCACCCGTACCTCTCCTCTCCTCTCTTCTCCTCCTATCCACCCGTACCTCCTCTCCTCTCCCTCTCTTCTCCTCCTATCCACCCGTACCTCTCTTCTCCTCCTATCCACCCTCCTCTCCTCTCCTCTCCAATCCACCCGTTCCTCTCCTCTCCTCTCCAATCCACCCGTACCCTCTCCTCTCCTCTCCTCTCCAATCCACCCGTTCCTCTCCTCTCCTCTCCAATCCACCCGTACCTCTCCTCTCCTCTCCTCTCCAATCCACCCGTTCCTCTCCTCTCCTCCAATCCACCCGTACCTCTCCTCTCCTCTCCTCCAATCCACCCGTACCTCTCCTCTCCTCTCTTCTCCTCCAATCCACCCGTACCTCTCCTCTCTTCCACCCGTTCCCCCTTCTCCTCCCCTCCACTCGTTCCCCTCTCCTCCTCCTATCCACCCGTTCCTCTCTCCTCCTCCTATCCACCCGTTCCCCTCTCCTCCTCCTATCTACCCGTTCCTCTCCTCTCTTCTCTTCTCCTCCTATCCACCCGTTCCTCTCTCCTCCTCCTATCCACCCGTTCCCCTCTCCTCCTCCTATCTACCCGTTCCTCTCCTCTCTTCTCTTCTCCTCCTATCCACCCGTTCCTCTCTCCTCCTCCTATCCACCCGCCCTCTCTCTCCTCCAATCCACCCGTACCTCTCCTCCTCTCCTCCAATCCACCCGTACCTCTCCTCTCCTCTCTCTTCTCCTCCAATCCACCCGTACCTCTCCTCTCCTCCTCCACCCGTTCCCCCCTTCTCCTCCCCCTCCACTCGTTTCCCCTCTCCTCCTATCCACCGTTCCTCTCTCCTCCTCCTATCCACCCGTTCCCCTCTCCTCCTCCTATCTACCCGTTCCTCTCTCCTCCTCCTATCCACCCGTTCCCCTCTCCTCCTCCTATCTACCCGTTCCTCTCCTCTCTTCTCTTCTCCTCCTATCCACCCGTTCCTCTCTCCTCCTCCTATCCACCTGTTCCTCTCCTCTCCTCCACCCGTTCCCCTCTCGTCCTCCTATCTACCCGTTCCTCTCCTCTCCTCTCCTCCAATCCACCCATTCCTCTCCTCTCCTCTCCTCCAATCCCCTCGTTCCTCTCCTCTCCTCTCCTCTCCTCCAATCCACCCGTTCCTCTCCTCTCCTCTCTTCTCCTCCAATCCACCCGTTCATCTCCTCTCCTCTCTTCTCCTCCAATCCACCCGTTCCTCTCCTCTCCTCTCTTCTCCTCCTATCCACCCTCTCCTCCCTTTCCTCTCCTCTCCTCTCCTCCAATCCACCGTTCCTCTCCTCTCTTCTCCTCCAATCCACCTGTTCATCTCCTCTCCTCTCTTCTCCTCCAATCCACCCGTTCCTCTCCTCTCTTCTCCTCCTATCCACCCGTTCCCTCTCCTCTCCTCTAATCCACCGTTCCTCTCCTCTCTCCTCTCTTCTCCTCCAATCCACCCGTTCCTCTCCTCTCCTCTCCTCTCTTCTCCTCCTATCCACCCGACCTCTCATCTCCTCTCCTCCAATCCACCCGTACCTCTCCTCTCTCTCCTCCAATCCACCCGTACCTCTCCTCTCCTCTCCTCTCCTCCAATCCACCCATACCTCTCCTCTCCTCTCTTCTCCTCCTATCCACCCGTACCTCTCTTCTCCTCCTATCCTACCTCTCCCTCTCCTCTCCAATCCACCCGTTCCTCTCCTCTCCTCTCCAATCCACCCGACCTCCTCTCTCTCCTCTCTTCTCCTCCAATCCACCCGTACCTCTCCTCTCCTCTCTTCTCCTCCTATCCACCCGTACCTCTCCTCTCCTCTCTTCTCCTCCTATCCACCCGTACCTCTCCTCTCTCTCCAATCCACCCGTTCCTCTCCTCCTCTCCAATCCACCCGTACCTCTCCTCTCCTCCAATCCACCCGTACCTCTCCTCTCTTCTCCTCCAATCCACCCGTACCTCTCCTCTCCTCTCCTCTCTTCTCCTCCTATCCACCCGTACCTCTCCTCTCCTCTCCTCCTATCCACCCGTACCTCTCCTCTCCTCTCCAATCCACCCGTTCATCTCCTCTCCTCTCCTCTCCAATCCACCCGTTCATCTCCTCTCCTCTCCAATCCACCCGTACCTCTCCTCTCCTCTCCAATCCACCCGTTCCTCTCCTCTCCTCTCCAATCCACCCGTTCCTCTCCTCTCCAATCCACCCGTTCCTCTCCTCTCCTCTCCAATCCACCCGTTCCTCTCCTCTCCTCTCCAATCCACCCGTACCTCTCCTCTCCTCTCCTCTCCTCTCCTCTCCAATCCACCCGTTCATCTCCTCTCCTCTCCAATCCACCCGTACCTCTCCTCTCCTCTCTTCTCCTCCTATCCACCCGTACCTCTCCTCTCCTCTCCTCTCTTCTCCTCCTATCCACCCGTACCTCTCCTCTCCTCTCCTCTCTTCTCCTCCTATCCACCCGTTCTCTCTTCTCCTCCTATCCACCCGTACCTCTCCTCTCCTCTCCAATCCACCCGTTCCTCTCCTCTCCAATCCACCCGCACCTCTCCTCTCCTCTCCAATCCACCCGTTCCTCTCCTCTCCTCCAATCCACCCGTTCCTCTCTCCTCTCCTCTCCTCCAATCCACCCGTACCTCTCTCCTCTCTCCTCTCCTCTCTTCTCCTCCAATCCACCCGTACCTCTCCTCTCTTCCACCCGTTCCCCTTCTCCTCCCCTCCCTCGTTCCCTCTCTCCTCCTATCCACCCGTTCTCTCTCCTCCTCCTATCCACCCGTTCCCCTCTCCTCCTCCTATCTACCCGTTCCTCTCCTCTCTTCTCTTCTCCTCCTATCCACCCGTTCCTCTCTCCTCCTCCTATCCACCCGTTCCCCTCTCCTCCTCCTATCTACCCGTTCCTCTCCTCTCTTCTCTTCTCCTCCTATCCACCCGTTCCTCTCTCCTCCTCCTATCCACCCGTACCTCTCCTCTCCTCCAATCCACCCCGTCTCCTCTCCTCTCCTCCAATCCACCCGTACCTCTCTCTCCCTCTCTTCTCCTCCAATCCACCCGTACCTCTCCTCTCCTCCACCCGTTCCCCTTCTCCCTCCCCTCCACCGCTCCCTCTCCTCCTCCTATCCACCCGTTCTCTCTCCTCCTCCTATCCACCCGTTCCCCCTCCTCCTCCTATCTACCCGTTCCTCTCTCCTCCTCCTATCCACCCGTTCCCCTCTCCTCCTCCTATCTACCCGTTCCTCTCCTCTCTTCTCTTCTCCTCCTATCCACCCGTTCCTCTCTCCTCCTCCTATCCACCCGTTCCTCTCCTCTCCTCCACCCGTTCCCCTCTCTTCTCCTCCTATACACCCGTTCCTCTCCTCTCCTCCACCCGTTCCCCTCTCCTCCTCCTATCCACCCGTTCCTCTCTTCTCCTCCACCCGTTCCCCTCTCTTCTCCTCCTATCCACCCGTTCCTCTCTCCTCCTCCTATCCACCTGTTCCTCTCCTCTCCTCCACCCGTTCCCCTCTCGTCCTCCTATCTACCCGTTCCTCTCCTCTCCTCTCCAATCCACCCGTACCTCTCCTCTCCTCCAATCCACCCGTACCTCTCCTCTCCTCTCTTCTCCTCCAATCCACCCGTACCTCTCCTCTCCTCTCCTCTCTTCTCCTCCTATCCACCCGTACCTCTCCTCTCCTCTCCTCCTATCCACCCGTACCTCTCCTCTCCTCTCCTCTCCAATCCACCCGTTCATCTCCTCTCCTCTCCAATCCACCCGTACCTCTCATCTCCTCTCCTCCAATCCACCCGTACCTCTCCTCTCCTCTCCTCTCCTCCAATCCACCCGTACCTCTCCTCTCCTCTCCTCTCTTCTCCTCCAATCCACCCATACCTCTCCTCTCTCCTCTCTTCTCCTCCTATCCACCCGTACCTCTCTTCTCCTCCTATCCACCCGCACCTCTCCTCTCCTCTCCAATCCACCCGTTCCTCTCCTCTCCTCTCCTCTCCAATCCACCCGTACCTCTCCTCTCCTCTCTTCTCCTCCAATCCACCCGTACCTCTCCTCTCCTCTCTTCTCCTCCTATCCACCCGTACCTCTCCTCTCCTCTCTTCTCCTCCTATCCACCCGTACCTCTCCTCTCCTCTCCAATCCACCCGTTCCTCTCCTCTCCTCTCCAATCCACCCGTACCTCTCCTCTCCTCCAATCCACCCGTACCTCTCCTCTCCTCTCTTCTCCTCCAATCCACCCGTACCTCTCCTCTCCTCTCCTCTCTTCTCCTCCTATCCACCCGTACCTCTCCTCCTATCCACCCGTACCTCTCCTCTCCTCTCCAATCCACCCGTTCATCTCCTCTCCTCTCCTCTCCAATCCACCCGTTCATCTCCTCTCCTCTCCAATCCACCCGTACCTCTCCTCTCCTCTCCAATCCACCCGTTCCTCTCCTCTCCTCTCCAATCCACCCGTTCCTCTCCTCTCCAATCCACCCGTACCTCTCCTCTCCTCTCCTCTCCAATCCACCCGTTCATCTCCTCTCCTCTCCAATCCACCCGTACCTCTCCTCTCCTCTCTTCTCCTCCTATCCACCCGTACCTCTCCTCTCCTCTCTTCTCCTCCTATCCACCCGTACCTCTCCTCTCCTCTCCTCTCTTCTCCTCCTATCCACCCGTACCTCTCTTCTCCTCCTATCCACCCGTACCTCTCCTCTCCTCTCCAATCCACCCGTTCCTCTCCTCTCCTCTCCAATCCACCCGTACCTCTCCTCTCCTCTCCAATCCACCCGTTCCTCTCCTCTCCTCCAATCCACCCGTACCTCTCCTCTCCTCTCCTCCAATCCACCCGTACCTCCCCTCTCCTCTCTTCTCCTCCAATCCACCCGATCCTCTCCTCTCTCTTCCACCCGTTCCCCTTCTCCTCCCCTCCACTCTCCCCTCTCCTCCTCCTATCCACCCGTTCCTCTCTCCTCCTCCTATCCACCCGTTCCCCTCTCCTCCTCCTATCTACCCGTTCCTCTCCTCTCTTCTCTTCTCCTCCTATCCACCCGTTCCTCTCTCCTCCTCCTATCCACCCGTTCCCCTCTCCTCCTCCTATCTACCCGTTCCTCTCCTCTCTTCTCTTCTCCTCCTATCCACCCGTTCCTCTCTCCTCCTCCTATCCACCCGTACCTCTCCTCTCCTCCAATCCACCCGTACCTCTCCTCTCCTCCAATCCACCCGTACCTCTCCTCTCCTCTCTTCTCCTCCAATCCACCCAGCCTCTCCTCTCCTCCACCCGTTCCCCCTCTCTCCCCTCCACTCGTTCCCCTCTCCTCCTCCTATCCACCGTTCCTCTCTCCTCCTCCTATCCACCCGTTCCCCTCTCCTCCTCCTATCTACCCGTTCCTCTCTCCTCCTCCTATCCACCCGTTCCCCTCTCCTCCTCCTATCTACCCGTTCCTCTCCTCTTCTCTTCTCCTATCCACCCGTTCCTCTCTCCTCCTCCTATCCACCCGTTCCTCTCCTCTCCTCCACCCCGTTCCCCTCTCTTCTCCTCCTATACACCCGTTTCCTCTCTCTCCTCCACCCGTTCCCCTCTCCTCCTCCTATCCACCCGTTCCTCTCTTCTCCTCCACCCGTTCCCTCTCTTCTCCTCCTATCTACCCGTTCCTCTCCTCTCCTCCAATCCACCCATTCCTCTCCTCTCCTCTCCTCCAATCCCCTCGTTCCTCTCCTCTCCTCTCCTCCAATCCACCCGTTCCTCTCCTCTCCTCTCTTCTCCTCCAGTCCACCCGTTCATCTCCTCTCCTCTCTTCTCCTCCAATCCACCCGTTCCTCTCCTCTCCTCTCTTCTCCTCCTATCCACCCTCTCCTCTCCTTTCCTCTCCTCTCCTCTCCTCCAATCCACCCGTTCCTCTCCTCTCTTCTCCTCCAATCCACCTGTTCATCTCCTCTCCTCTCTTCTCCTCCAATCCACCCGTTCCTCTCCTCTCTTCTCCTCCTATCCACCCGTACCTCTCCTCTCCTCCAATCCACCCGTTCCTCTCCTCTCCTCTCTTCTCCTCCAATCCACCCGTTCCTCTCCTCTCCTCTCCTCTCTTCTCCTCCTATCCACCCGTACCTCTCATCTCCTCTCCTCCAATCCACCCGTACCTCTCCTCTCCTCTCCTCCAATCCACCCGTACCTCTCCTCTCCTCTCCTCTCCTCCAATCCACCCATACCTCTCCTCCTCCTCTCCTCTCCTCTCTTCTCCTCCTATCCACCCGTACCTCTCTTCTCCTCCTATCCACCCGTACCTCTCCTCTCCTCTCCAATCCACCCGTTCCTCTCCTCTCCTCTCCAATCCACCCGTACCTCTCCTCTCCTCTCTTCTCCTCCAATCCACCCGTACCTCTCCTCTCCTCTCTTCTCCTCCTATCCACCCGTACCTCTCCTCTCCTCTCTTCTCCTCCTATCCACCCGTACCTCTCCTCTCCTCTCCAATCCACCCGTTCCTCTCCTCTCCTCTCCAATCCACCCGTACCTCTCCTCTCCTCCAATCCACCCGTACCTCTCCTCTCCTCTCTTCTCCTCCAATCCACCCGTACCTCTCCTCTCCTCTCCTCTCTTCTCCTCCTATCCACCCGTACCTCTCCTCTCCTCCTATCCACCCGTACCTCTCCTCTCCTCTCCTCTCCAATCCACCCGTACCTCTCCTCTCCTCTCCAATCCACCCGTACCTCTCCTCTCCTCTCTTCTCCTCCTATCCACCCTCTCCTCTCCTCTCCACCCACGGAGAATACTTTGTTGTCGTTTGTCTTTTCCTTCAGTCCCTTTTTCTTTCTCATTCACTCTTTACGTTATAAACTTTTTAATGACTTCAACGTGTGTGTGTGTGTGTGTGTGTGTGTGTGTGTGTGTGTGTGTGTGTGTGTGTGTGTGTGTGTGTGTGTGTGTGTGTGTGTGTGTGTGTGACAAGCAGTGGTAATTAAAGGAACTTCATTAATTACCTTCTCTTTCTCTTTCCGCTCCTCCCTCTCTAGCCTCCCCTTTTAGGTTGTTGAACCTTTCTTCCAGCTCTTTCCTTGCATTCCTCCCTCTCTTCCTCCCAAATATGAATATCTTTGTTCCCTAATAGCTGGCCTATCCACTCAGAAAATAAATGAATAGAAATGGAGAGAGAGAGAGGGAGAGGTAGAGAGAGACAGTGAGAGAGAGAGCGAGAGACAGAGAGAGAGCGAGAGACAGAGAAAGAGCGAGAGACAGAGAGAGAGCGAGAGACAGAGAGAGAGAGAGAAAGACAGAGAGAGAGAGACAGAGAGAGAGAGAAAGAGAGAGAGACAGAGAGACAGAGAGAGAGGGAGAGACAGAGAGAAAGAGAGAGAAAGACAGAGAGAGAGAGACCGAGAGAGACACAGAGAGAGAGAGAAAGAGAGAGAGAGACAGAGAGAGAGGGAGAGACAGAGAGAAAGACACAGAGAGAGGGAGGGAGACAGAGAGAGAGAGGAGAGTCACCTCTCAGTCACCTGAGAGGTGTATAATAGAGCTGTCATACTCATTGAAAGCCAATTTTTCTGCACTATACTTGCTTGTTTTGTCACATAAACTGAAATTAGGCGAACGATTCTAATTTTAGCCAACAGGAAATGGAGGAGCGATGTCTTCCTGCTGTAGTGCTGCTTGTAGTCTGTATCTCAGAAGAACAGAATATGAGTTGGCCTACTGTATGTTATCTGGCTATAAGCCATGCCATAGGCTGTCGGGAGTGTGTATTTGAAGTGGGTATATTTATGCGTAAAAGTGATCATTTGAAACAAGTACTATATGCTAGAATTAGATTTATTTGGCAACTTTAGTTGGGAATGACACAAAGTTTAGAATACACATACACTACACGACCAAAAGTATGTGGACACATGCTCATCAAACATCTCATTTCAAAATTATGGACCTCGCTTTGTGCACGGGGGGCATTGTCATGCTGAAACAGGAAAGGGCATTGCCCAAACATTTGCCACAAAGTTGGAAGCACAGAATCATCTAGAATGTTATTGTATACCGTAGCATTAAGATTCTCCTTCACTGGAACTAAGAGGCCCGAACCATAATGCCTCCTCCACCAAACTTTACAGTTGGCACTGTGCATTGGGGCAGGTAGCGTTCCCCTGGCATCCACCAAACCCAGATTCATCCGTCGGACTGCCAGATGGTGAAGTGTGGTTCATCACTCCAGAGAACGTGTTTCCACTGCTCCAGAGTCCAATGGCGGCGAGCTTTACACCACTCCAGCCCGATGCTTGGCATTGCGCATGGTGATCTTAGGCTTGTGTGCGGCTGCTCTGCCATGGAAACCCATTTCATGAAGCTCCTGATGAACAGTTATTGTGCTGACGTTGCTTCCAGAGGCAGTTTGGAACTCGGTAGTGAGTGTTACAAGCGAGGACAGACGTTTTTTCACGCTATAATCTTCAGCACTCGCTGGTCCCTTTCTGTGCGCTTCTGTGGCCTACCACTTCGCGGCTGAGCCGTTGTTGCTCCTAGATGTTTCCACTTCACAATAACAGCACTTACACTCGACGGGGCAGCTCTAGCAGAGCAGAAATATGACGAACTGACTTGTTGGAAAGGTGGCATCCCATTACGATGACCACGTTGAAAGTCACTGAGCTCTTCAGTAAGGGCCATTCTTCTGCCAGTGTTTGTCTAGGGAGATTGCATGGTTGTGTGCTCGATTTTACACACCTGTCAGCAACGGGTGTTGCTGAAATATCTGAATCCACTAATTGGAAGGGGTGTCCACATACTATTGTATATACTGTATAGATGGGCTGCAAGGTGCAACTATAGTGTATTCACTATTTGAAAAAGTCACAAAAAAAGTTTGCTCTCCGTTCCTTGCCTCAGGCTGCACACGCTGTTCTCTCGTCAAGTGATCATATTTTCAACCATCAGAAAATTCTCAATATAATCTTATCTTTACTAATATGTCAAATTAGTTTTTTCGATTTAAAATGGCCATTTATCAAATGGGCAGAAACAGAAACAGTGGGATAAAGACTACTCATCCTTATGCACTGGAGCAGCGAATGGATAGGCTGCTGCTGTTGTTTAACTCCACCCATTAACCACTGACGATCCAATGAGGAGCATGCAGCCTTTCGCTGTGCAACAGGTGATACTCCACCTACACTCTGTATGCCGTGGGCTCTCCAACCCTGTTCCTGTAGCTACCCAGTACTCTGTCTGCCATGGGCTCTCCAACCCTGTTCCTGTAGCTACCCAGTACTCTGTATGCCATGGGCTCTCCAACCCTGTTCCTGTAGCTACCCAGTACTCTGTCTGCCATGGGCTCTCCAACCCTGTTCCTGTAGCTACCCAGTACTCTGTATGCCATGGGCTCTCCAACCCTGTTCCTGCAGCTACCCAGTACTCTGTATGCCATGGGCTCTCCAACCCTGTTCCTGCAGCTACCCAGTACTCTGTATGCCATGGGCTCTCCAACCCTGTTCCTGTAGCTACCCAGTACTCTGTATGCCATGGGCTCTCCAACCCTGTTCCTGCTACCCAGTACTCTGTCTGCCGTGGGCTCTCCAACCCTGTTCCTGTAGCTACCCAGTACTCTGTCTGCCGTGGGCTCTCCAACCCTGTTCCTGTAGCTACCCAGTAGTCTGTATGCCATGGGCTCTCCAACCCTGTTCCTGTAGCTACCCAGTACTCTGTATGCCGTGAGCTCTCCAACCCTGTTCCTGTAGCTACCCAGTACTCTGTCTGCCGTGGGCTCTCCAACCCTGTTCCTGTAGCTACCCAGTACTCTGTATGCCGTGAGCTCTCCAACCCGGGTCCTGTAGCTACCCAGTGCTTAATTTGTGAAACTAAGTGGTAATCTTTTCGGGAACATCACTAGTAACATGTTTTCATAACGAAACATATTTAATTAAACTGTTGACAGCGCTTCTCTCTCTGACGCTTCAGAAATGACTGAAGGAGAGAGAGAAGAAGAAACGCTCGGTGGTGAAATATTCATTAGTTAAAGGTAACGTGTCAGCCTATTATTTATGAGATATTTAGTAGTTAAAGGTAACGTGTCAGTCTATTATTTATGAAAATATATATATTTAAAACTATTTCTAGGCTATTCAAAATCAAATAAAAATTCACAGTAGTTGTAGGCTAACTCTGCATCAGCAGCATCACCTAGGCCTGTACGTTCTGTTCACAGTTTGGAGCATAGCATGAGGTAACCAGTGCATCCAATATGCATAATAATCCCACGGAGATTACTGGAATATGTTTAATTTTGGAGTATAGGCTAGACCAATTATCTACCAAAGGCCTCATGAATCAGTTTTCTTGTAATGTTTTTGTTTCCTGCAGTGAAGTAGTATCCAGTAGGCTATGTATTTTATATTGACACAATCCTTATTTTATTTTCAGGGTTTAATTCAGGATTGGTTTAATGTACATGCATATACATAAACTCAATTTACACAGGGGTTGTTTTGAAGTAATCATCACCTGACAAAGCACTGGCCATTTCCTTGTGTTTGGCTTTGACGTCCACAGAGACCAGGTTTTCCACTCAATTTCAACCTGTTGTTGAACTCAAAAAACTGCGGGAAGTAGTTTGGTTGGGGTGGGTGTGGATTTTTTTTTTTGTGTGCTGCGATTTTTTCTGAAGACATCTTTGTCCACTAATACAGGACGCTGAAGACATCAGAAGTCCACTAATACAGGACGCTGAAGACATCTTTGTCCACTAATACAGGACGCTGAAGACATCTATATCAGTCCACTAATACAGGACGCTGAAGACATCTATATCAGTCCACTAATACAGGACGCTGAAGACATCTATATCAGTCCACTAATACAGGACGCTGAAGACATCTATATCAGTCCACTAATACAGGACGCTGAAGACATCTATATCAGTCCACTAATACAGGATGCTGAAGACATCTATATCAGTCCACTAATACAGGACGCTGAAGACATCTATATCAGTCCACTAATACAGGACGCTGAAGACATCTATATCAGTCCACTAATACAGGATGCTGAAGACATCTATATCAGTCCACTAATACAGGACAAGTAAAGGCCCAGTGCACTACTTTTGTGAAAAAGTTCAAACCAACTTGTATTTGAGTGTTTACCAGCCTTTGTAATTTGAGTCTGATAATTATCTGTTCAAAACAGTTAATCTGATAATCTTGTTACTCTTAATCTTGTGGAATATAATAATACTCTATATACAGTACCGGTCAAAAGTTTGGACACACCTACATCATTCAAGGGTTTTTCTTAATTATACGATTTTATACATTGTAGAATAATAGTGAAGACATCAAAACTATGAAATAACACATATGGAATCATGTAGTAACCCCAAAAAAAGTGTTAATCAAATCAAAATATTATTTATATTTGAGATTATTCAAAGTATCCACCCTTTGCCTTGATGACAGCTTTGCACACTCTTGGCATTCTCTCAACCAGCTTCACGAGGTAGTCACCTGGAATGCAATTTCCATGTTCATACTTTTGGTACTGGTCCCCCCTCGTTTGGAGGATTGTTAGCAGTGTCCACAGTGTCCACAGTGTCCATGGTAAATGAATCCTGCAAGAAAAGTCATTGTTTTCCATGTTATTTGATCAAGAAAAATATTTAATTTGATGTGGATGTTTTATGTTTTTGACCATAACTCTGCACCTTTTGATGTAAATGTTTGAGGACGGGATCGTGATCTTTTTGGATTCCGTTAGAATGACATCACAGAGAAAGAGACAACGACTCCCACAATTCCAACTGTTGAAACCTGCAAGATTCTGTTCTCAATTATACAACGGCCATTTTTTTTGTCAAAGCGGCGATGCTGAAAGAAAAATGTTTTGCTCGCGCTACAGATGTCTACATCGGTCTGTAAATACTAGTAAAGGGCCCAGTGCTACGTTTGTGAAAACACGTTTATATAAATAATAATAATTTCAATATATATATATTTTTAAATATAATTATTCTGAATATTCAGAGGTGCTGTCAGCATCTCCACTTCCTGTTTCAACTGCTTTTTCAGTGAAGTGAGCTATTTAAAAGATGCTGTTCTGTTGATTTTTGTTCGCATTTGCATTCATGTCAGAGTGGTTAGAGGGACAATAGAGCCCTGAGTACCAGGCCATTAGGACCTGATGGAGGGACAATAGAGCCCTGAGTACCAGGCCATTAGGACCTGATGGAGGGACAGTAGAGCCCTGAGTACCAGGCCATTAGTGACCTGATGGAGGGTACCAGGCCATTAGTGACCTGATGGAGGGACAATAGAGCCCTGAGTACCAGGCCATTAGGACCTGATGGAGGGACAATAGAGCCCTGAGTACCAGGCCATTAGGACCTGATGGAGGGACAATAGAGCCCTGAGTACCAGGCCATTAGTGACCTGATGGAGGGACAATAGAGCCCTGAGTACCAGGCCATTAGTGACCTGATGGAGGGACAATAGAGCCCTGAGTACCAGGCCATTAGGACCTGATGGAGGGACAATACAGCCCTGAGTACCAGGCCATTAGTGACCTGATGGAGGGACAATAGAGCCCTGAGTACCAGGCCATTAGGACCTGATGGAGGGACAATACAGCCCTGAGTACCAGGCCATTAGGACCTGATGGAGGGACAATAGAGCCCTGAGTACCAGGCCATTAGTGACCTAATGGTCATTAGCTAGTTGCAGACCTATTTTAGGCTTCTTCTATAGTGTCTGGAGAGAGGAAACAGTGCAGACACAGTGATCTCAGCCATCTGATTGGTTAGCGATAGGCCTATAGGTGCACTTGATTTGCTCTCCTTCAAAATGGGAACACTTTTCCAACTGCATGAAAAAAAAAGGAAGGAACGCAAGACTTTATCGTTGTTTTTAATTTACAGAAATTTGGCAATTTGGTGTTTGTCCCAGATCGACTGGAAATGTCTTGGAGATCGACTAGAAATGTCTTGGCGATCGACTAGAAATGTCTTGGAGATCGACTAGAAATGTCTTGGAGATCGACTAGAAATGTCTTGGAGATCGACTGGAAATGTCTTGGCGATCGACTGGAAATGTCTTGGAGATCGACTGGAAATGTCTTGGAGATCGACTGGAAATGTCTTGGAGATCGACTGGAAATGTCTTGGAGATCGACTAGAAATGTCTTGGAGATCGACTAGAAATGTCTTGGAGATCGACTGGAAATGTCTTGGAGATCGACTGGAAATGTCTTGGAGATCGACTGGAAATGTCTTGGAGATTGACTAGTTGGAAGAATAGATGTTCTTTCAAAGTTGGCAGACACACACACACACACACACACACACACACAGGAAGTGTTTGGCTCTGCTTAATGTCTGACGGAGTGAGTCACACGTTCGGGAGGAAAAGCTTCTGCATGTATTCTATCAGCTAGCAAGAGGCACTTAAAGTTCATGGGTGACACACACACACACACACACACACAGAGAAGAGGGTTTGTGGGGCTTGGCCTATGGGGTATGGAGAGGGGTGGCATTTCGGGGAGCTTAAAGAGGAGGGTCTCATTTTTCCTTTAGTCTACAATTCAAAGGAGCACACACGCACACACACACAAACACACACAAACACACGCCTCGAGGCTACGGAAGGTTCACACACTCACGTTTCAGGACTGTCAAGATTCAGGACTGTCAAGATTCAGGACTGTCTTGTTTCAGGACTGTCTTGTTTCAGGACTGTCAAGATTCAAGACTGTCAAGATTCAAGACTGTCAAGATTCAAGACTGCCATGTTTCAGGACTGTCAAAATTCAGGACTGTCTTGTTTCAGGACTGTCAAGATTCAGGACTGTCAAGATTCAGGACTGTCTTGTTTCAGGACTGTCACCTTTCAGGACTGTCACCTTTCAGGACTGTCACGTTTCCTATGTGATTAGTTCCCACCCTGTTAGAGAAAACTCCATATTCCTCTTCTCTAACTCTCTACCTTCTCTCTTTTACTGAGAGTGTGTGTGTGTGTGTGTGTGTGTGTGTGTGTGTGTGTGTGTGTGTGTGTGTGCATGTGCTTGTACGTACGTGTATGTTTTAAAGTGTTCTAGTGTCTGTGATCAATATCTCTCTAGCCCAGAGAACAATCAATTAAACACACATGTTGTGTCTACTTGAACACTGGGGAGCTCTCCCTTTTTATGTATTTCTCTCCCTCCTACCATCCCCCCTCGCTTTCACCCTCCCTCTTCTCCTTCTCCCCCCCCCTCTCGCCCTCCCCCCTCCCTCTCCCTCCCCCTCCCCCTCTTCCTCTCCCCTCTCCCCCTTATGTATTTCTCTCCCTCCTACCATCCCCCTCGCTTTCACCCTCCCTCTTCTCCTTCTTCCCTCCCCTCCTCCCCCTCCCCCTCCCTCCTCCCCCTCTTCCTCTCCCCTCTCCCCCTCCCCCCCTCCGCAGTCTCAATTTGGTGTTTGTCCCATTTTGTGAAGTCTTGGTTGGTGAGCGGACCCCAGACCTCACAACCATAGAGGGCAATGGGCTCTTTAACTGATTCAAGTATTTTTAGCCAAACCCTAATTGGTGTATTGAAATTTATGTTCCTTTTGATGGCATAGAATGCCCTTCTTGCCTTGTCTCTCAGATCGTTCACAGCTTTGTGGAAGTTACCTGTGGCGCTGATGTTTAGGCCAAGGTATGTATAGTTTTTTGTGTGCTCTAGGGCAACAGTGTCTAGATGGAATTTGTATTTGTAGTCCTGGTGACTGGACCTTTTTTGGAACACCATTATTTTGGTCTTACTGAAATTTACTGTCAGGGCCCAGGTCTGACAGAATCTGTGCATAAGATCTAGTTGCTGCTGTAGGCCCTCCTTGGTTGGTGACAGAAGCACCAGATCATCAGCAAACAGCAGACATTTGACTTCGGATTCTAGTAGGGTGAGGCCGGGTGCTGCAGACTGTTCTAGTGCCCGCGCCAATTCGTTGATATATATGTTGAAGAGGGTGGGGCTTAAGCTGCATACTTGTCTCACCCCACGACCCTGTGTGAAGAAATGTGTGTGTTTTTTGCCAATTTTAACCGCACACTTGTTGTTTGTGTACATGGATTTTATAATGTCGTATGTTTTACCCCCAACACCACTTTCCATCAGTTTGTATCTCTCTCTCTCTCTCTCTCTCTCTCTCTCTCTCTCTCTGGTTGTAACCTACTACAACGCTCTGGGTAATGAACCACTCTTCTGAGATGAGGTTATGTTGAAAGACTACACACTCTCCATTTCTATCCTCCCTTTCTCCTCCCCACTTCTATCCTCCCCTGCCTCCCCTCCACTTCTATCCTCCCCTGCCTCCCCTCCACTTCTATCCTCCCCTGCCCCCCCCCCCCCACTTCTATCCTCCCCTTTCTCCCCTCCACTTCTATCCTCCCTTTCTCCCCTCCACTTCTATCCTCCCTTTCTCCCCTCCACTTCTATCCTCCCTTTCTCCCCTCCACTTCTATCCTCCCCTGCCTCCCCTCCACTTCTATCCTCCCCTGCCTCCCCTCCACTTCTATCCTCCCCTTTCTCCCCTCCACATCTATCCTCCCTTTCTCCCCTCCACTTCTATCCTCCCCTGCCTCCCATCCACTTCTATCCTCCCCTGCCTCCCCTCCACTTCTATCCTCCCCTGCCTCCCCTCCACTTCTATCCTCCCCTGCCTCCCCTCCACTTCTATCCTCCCCTGCCTCCCCTCCACTTCTATCCTCCCTTTCTCCCCTCCACTTCTATCCTCCCCTGCCTCCCATCCACTTCTATCCTCCCCTTTCTCCCCTCCACTTCTATCCTCCCCTGCCTCCCCTCCACTTCTATCCTCCCCTGCCTCCCCTCCACTTCTATCCTCCCCTGCCTCCCCTCCACTTCTATCCTCCCTTTCTCCCCTCCTCTCCCATCCTTTCTTCCCTCTCTTTACTTCCTCTCCCTTTCCTCTCTTCCTCAGAGTAGAGAAAGGTAGTGGTTATGTTAACTTATTGAGCAAGTTATCAGTGGGTCTGACAGATAGCTATAATTACACTAAACTGGGATGACAGGTGTCTCTAAGACAGAGGGTAAACGGCATTGAGATTGGCAGCAGTGTGTGTGTGTGTGTGTCTTTAGAGAGTGTGTGTGTGTTAGTGTGTGTGTGTTAGTGTGTGTGTGTGGTGTCTATCAGTGTGTGTGTGTATGTGTGTCTTTAGAGAGAGTGTGTGTGTGTCTTTAGAGAGTGTGTGTGTGTTAGTGTGTGTGTGTGTGTCTTTAGAGAGTGTGTGTGTGTGTCTTTAGAGAGTTTGTGTGTGTGTGTGTCTTTAGAGAGTGTTTGTGTGTGTCTTTAGAGAGTTTGTGTGTGTGTGTGTCTTTAGAGAGTGTGTGTGTGTGTCTTTAGAGAGAGTTTGTGTGTGTGTGTGTCTTTAGAGAGTGTGTGTGTGTGTCTTTAGAGAGAGTTTGTGTGTGTGTGTGTCTTTAGAGAGTGTTTGTGTGTGTGTGTGTCTTTAGAGAGTGTGTGTGTGTGTGTGTGTGTGTGTGTGTGT